>NW_027248768.1:0-17429 GCF_031021105.1 Erythrolamprus reginae | reverse complement strand
ACATGGATGGTGCCTCTCGATTGATTCCCCAGGACGGAGAGTGGTTTCCCAATTGCACGCTGCTTCAGGCTCAGAAGAGAAGGGGGCCAGGTGGGGCAGGGCGGCTGCATGGTTTGTTGTTCTCGATGGACCCCGCAGCATTATTTATTTATTCAAATTTGTATGCCACCCAACTCCCGAGAGACTCAGGAGTTCATGGGTAGCCATGATCGGCGTGGCAACCTGCTGCTGGACGAAGACAACCATCCTCTGCAGCTGGGCGAAAGCTTTGAACGGCACCCTAAAGTCTCCTTCCACACCATTCGCTGTGAGTGCCCGGCAGAGGTGGCACTTATGGGTGACCTCAAAACATCGGCTTGATTAAGCTGTCCTAGCCCCGTGTCAAAAGAGGGCCCTAATCATGGTAGCCTATGCCTGACTAACCAAAAACAGGCTCCACTGAGTTCAGTGTGACTTACTCTCAGATAAGTCTTCTCCAGCCAATAGTTTGCTTGCAGCCTATAATAAGTAAAATAATAAATATTAACACTAAAATTCCATTGGGGCCCAATGGAAGTTGGGGGGAGGGGAGCGCGAAATGTTTACTTCTTCCTGGGGGGGGGGGCTTAACAGAAAATAATTGAGAAGCACTGCTGTATACTAATATGTGCAGCAGGTATGCTTCTTTCAGTAAGTAATCTTAATCTCCTAAAAAGCCTCAGGGAGCATCTACATTAGAACTAGCATTTTCCTCTTTAGTTTCTTCTTACTCAGCCACTGAGTCTTGTTCAATTTCTTCTTACATAGAGTAAAGTAGAGTAGAACAGAACAGAATTCTTTATTGGCCAAGTGTGATTGGACACACAAGGATTTTGTCTTTGGTGCATATACTCTCAGTGTACATAAAAGAAAAATATACATTTGTCAAGAATCATGAGATGCTACACTTAATGATTGTCATAGGGGTCAAATAAGCAATCAGGAAAGAATTAATCAATCAATCAATCAATCATCAATCACATGAATCATTTCTGTATACCTACAAGCACACCTTTATCCTGAAAACAGGCCTGAAACTATTTATAATACTGACCTCTGACTTGGCTGCCATGAGCATTGTCCACACTTTTTTCAGCTTCTTAGTCTTCCCTTGAGCTTCCTCTTGCAGGCTGGTATATTTTTCTTCAATGTCCAAACGCTCTTGCTATTTTTCAAATAAAAAAAAATAGTTAGGCCACCATTATCTAAGTAATGGGCAAGACTATTATTTTACATAAGCCCTTGGAGGAGGATTCATAAAATAAGAGTACGATAATATTTGGTCACCCATTTGTGCATCTGTTTCAGACACTCACCAAAGCTCACCCAAGGGTTTTAAAATCTTATTTGAATGGTTTAATTAGCAAGGTCTGGCAAATTAGGAAATGAGGTATTTTCTAGCTTCTACTTATGCTGAAGTTTTTTATATGATTATGATTTTTTATCAATTACATCTGAAAAATATAGAGTTTCCATACGATGCTTTCCAATGAGTATCAAGATATATCTCCAAAGTTTTAAGCATCCCAGGTTTTTTGAAGGAAGAAGCTTGTGATAAAAATGGACATATCTGTGAGAAGGATAAGTCTACTTTTCTTTCCTCCCAGTTGCCATTTTAGTTTTTAATTGGTTTTGTTTCCTTGAAGCTGAAACTGAACTTGAAGCCCTGATTGGCTGGTTAGTTCAAGTGCATTAATTCCTAGGATTACAGGACTACAACTTAAATGCAGACAAAATGAACCTTTGCCATAATCAATATATATCTATCTTCCTTCTTTTACTTGCAGTATCTATTTACTTAGATACTAAGGACAAGCTTTCTTCCTTTTGCTAATTTTTTGGACAAAGTGTCCTATCCATATAGGTATTTTTCATTTATCAAATTTCTCGTCTCCTTCACTACTTCCTTGAGTTCTGAATTTGGAAGCCACTGTTTGCCACCTCTGGGCTGCAAAATTCTGAGTGACCACTAGAGTAAGCATTTTTTTTCTCTTTGGTACCCTCTAGTGGTTGCCCAGATGTATGCAGCTCAGACATAGCATCCTTGATCATTGCACACTTATATTTTGACTAGATGCCTCCTCCTCTGCATCCTTTAGTAATTAAACCATGTATTATTTTTTATTTTCTTCAGTTACATCTCCTTGTTTAGAAAAGCTTCAATATTGGTATCCATTCAAGAGTGCAGGATATATCTCTAAACTTTTGGATACTATAATGTTCTATGCAGATATAGCTATTATTCCTGAACATAAAATACATAAATGAAGAGCAGTATCATGGAGGCTGTTTAGAAAATAAGAATTCAATAGTTCAGCAAAAGAGTAAGTGGACCTCTTTCTCCTCCAGCTCTTTTCGGAGTTGCTCTGCTCTTTTCCTTCGTTCCTCCAATTCCATGTTAGATTCTTCCAGAAGTTTCTCTTGCTCCTCAGCTTTGGCTAACAAATCCACACCTCCCACAATCACTTTTTTTTCCAAAGCTGACAACTTCTCTAATAGTGATTGATGCTCTTGCCTAGAGAAACAGGGAAAAAAACCACCTTTGCATTCCTACAGCCAGGATTCTACAGGTAAAATCCCAAATGTGGCAGCCCATATTGCATATGACAGGAGTCTTAAACAATTCTTTAATTCTCTTACTAATCTTAAATACATTAAGATTATGGCAGGGATATTTAGGATTATTTTAAGATTTTAATGTTCTCTCAACATCAGCCAGGCTGAACATGGCCTACTTTCCAGCAGTTTATCTGATATATCAGGAACCCTTTAGTGCAGTTGTATTTACAACAAAGGAAACTTGATTTTTTTTCTCTCTGTCTCTCTCAAAAGGTTCTAATTTAATGCTCTTGTGTCATGGAAATTGTTGTAATTAATATGAAGTTACTTCACTAATATCTCTATAAGGATTTCACCGAACTTCAATAAATAGGGATGAAAGAAATAATAATGCCAACTTTCCTTATGAATTGTTATAAAAGCTTCTATTAGAGAAGGCATGTGAAGTGATTTGAATACTTCTAATCCTCCTTGCCAGATATGTTCTGCTGATCAGAGTTGTATTCAAACAAATCAACAGAGATCAGCCCGGAGAACACTCTGTTAGATGAACGTTCCATGAATGTCTTCTCGTATTCCAGAATGCTTACTGGGCTTTAAGCAAATCTTTCTCCCTTTTCTCAAGTTCTGCCCGAGCTTTGTTCCTCTCTTCCTCTTCCATATCGAGCTTTGTTTCAAGTGCTTTTCTTTCTTCGTCAATTTTGGCCTGCATCTCCAACATCTTGTCGGGAGAAACTTTCTTTTTTCCTTCCATGGGATTTAAAAGCAAAGTTAATTAAGAAGACACATTTTCTCATTATATTGTTATACCAGTAAATGTTTTCAATGGATCTGATCTTGTAAGAAGCTTGTAATCTACGCTGCAACATAGAGACTTCTGAAAAGTATATCATCCAAGAATCAAGAAGTAATCATTCTGCAGGGGCGGGTTCTCATTAGCACTGCTACCGGTGCACTGCGTGTGCAGCTTCAAGTTTCTTGTGTGCGTGTGTGTGTGCACATCCCAGTGTGTTTTTGCTTCTGCGCATGCACAGGAAGAAAAATCTCACAAGGGGATGCGCGTGTGAGATTTCAGCAACTTTTTTATTCCGCGCAGACGCAGAAGCAAAAAACCACTGAAATCTCTCTCGCACGCACAACCCGCAGTGAGATTTTGCTTCCTGCGAATACACAGAAGCAAAAACATGCTGGAGTGCATGCATGCAAGAGACCTACAGCTGTGCGCAGAGGGTACCAATCGCTATCAGTGCGCTGTCCTCTACCATACTGGTAGCAACTCACTACTGCCATTCTGTGGTCATGGCATAGTCTTACATCAAATACATGGTTATTCCTTCCTGCCTTTTGGGGATATTTGATTTATAATCATCAACTGGGTAAGATGTTCCAAAATTATCACACCAAAAACATTTTCATTACTTTATAATAACATAGATTTTGATTTTTAAAAAAATAT
This sequence comes from Erythrolamprus reginae, assembly GCF_031021105.1. Taxonomy (NCBI): domain Eukaryota; kingdom Metazoa; phylum Chordata; class Lepidosauria; order Squamata; family Dipsadidae; genus Erythrolamprus; species Erythrolamprus reginae. The sequence continues at coordinate 13,396 of NW_027248768.1, read as the reverse complement.
ACACTCTCTAAGGATATTAACTTTTAAATTAAAAATGAGGTGCACAGTGTTGGAATAATATATTGCTGGAAGGGAAAAAAGCAAAATTATTAAGCTAAAGCAGAATTTGTAATTTGGACAGAGGGTAGACACAGAAGCTGGGGGAAAGAAGAGTCTTTTTTTGTTTGCCATATTTTACTCTTTTCCCCCTTCTCCCCACAGCGTGAAACATTCAGAAGGACAATCTTGGTAAGGCAAAAATCAAACAATAGCTCAGGTATTGCTATAAAAGGACAATCTCTGGTTTGTCTCCAATATCTTTTATTTGGACAATGTTACCCAAATTTTTTCTATATGGTGAAATCTCCTCCCCTGACTTCTGTTTTACCAGCACTGGTCTAGAACCATTAGTGAAAAAAGAATAAATAGAATTGCATGCCCATTGTAACCACCAAGATTTTAGAGCACAAAAAGCTAGGTGAGTTTTTAAAAGTTACTTAAATTCTATTAGATGCAGTGCAAATCAAACACACCAACCTGCTTGATCTTGCATTTAAGAGGAAGAGGCAAACAAATCGCAGAGAGGCAGCACACGCACAAAGAGGAAAGGAGTGGAGATGGGGGGAGGGAAAAAGAAACGCGTTATTGCTTGATTTCTTTTTAAAAATAAAAATAAAATTAAGGCATTCCAAAATTTGCATCTATGTACAGAAAAGGCAAACCCCACAATGCAAGATTAAAGATCAACCTTATTGTTCCATTTCAAAACTGAAGTGACGTAAGAATGTGATTACTCTTCAGTTTTCTTAATATAATATATTACTGGTCTGAACAGTGTTATGGCAATTCTGCTGTTCAAGCTCTAACCTTATCTCAGAAAATGTGCCCAGAGAAACATCAAAACAAAAGAAAGTATGCTACCTAGACTCACTAAGGCTGGGGTATTTGAAGAAGCCAATTGTCAGACATGACCTTGCTTGGTGTTTGGATTTGGATTTGGATTTAATTGGATATATATCCAGGGTGATTCGACATAAAATGTAACCCTTCCCTGGTACAGAGCTGAAGGGATTGGATACATATATATATATGTCACATGTTAAGCTGAATTTGAAAATTAAGGGAGACTAGGATAGATCTATTTCGGCCTTATTTTGGCCTCATCAGCTAGCCATACCCACTGGGACTTGAACCTGCAACCTTTGCCTTGTAAGGCAGAGAATTATCCTCTAGGCTACAGTATCCAATCCCTTCAGCTCTGTACCAGGGAAGGGTTACATTTTGTGTCGAATCACCCTGGTATATTGAAGGAACATCACAGCTCCTTTTTTGCCTCTCGGCCCAACCCAGGGCCATATATATATATATATATATATATATATATATATATATTTATATATATATATATATATATATATATATATATGACGGTCTTGGTATATTCGGGTTTCTTCCGTGTAGGATTTGGAAATTTCTGGCGACGTTTCGATGAGGTCTCACTCATCATCTTCAGGCTGGTGTTTCTGTCCTTGTTCTCAGGCGAACACTGCGAGACCTTAGCAGGTTCCAGGTGGTCTTTGTTGGCTAGGCGTTTGGTTCTGGCAAAGACCACCTGGAACCTGAATTACACAGTCTCACAAATGTATTAATTTCCAATGGATTCCAAAGAGAGAGCAATCAACAACTTAATCCAAAAAGAGACACTCCCCAAGAACCAAGACACAGAACAGGACAATGGCATCGCCCTCCTCCCTTACATCAAGGGCACCACAGATAAAATCAGCAAAATTCTCCGCAGACACAACATCAAGACAGCCTTTGGTACAGATAAAAAAAATAGCCAACATCTTAAGAAACCCGAAAGACAATATCCAACTTGAAAACCAGGGAGTTTATCAAATACCGTGTAAAAACTGCCCAGCCACATATATTGGACAAACAAACAGGAGAGTAAATGCACGTGTTGCAGAACACAAGAATGCATTAAAGAAAAAAGAAAAAACCTCCTCCCTTTTCCAACACTTCAAAACCACAGGACATGAAATTGATTTTGACAGTACCAAATTAATTTCCAAAACAGAACACTACAGCAAAAGAATAATCATGGAAGCCATCGAGATAGAAAAACATCCCCAAAATATGAACAAGCGGGATGATACCTCTCGCTTACCAGACATCTGGAAACCAGCCCTCAAACATATCCCAGCCACAGAAACCAGACTCAGGACACACATTGTAAAGCAATCAAGCAGCCTGCAAGTTCTAACTACTCAGGACATCACGTCTAATCTACAACCATTAACTAATCAGCATACCTCAGCTACATCAACGACCCCAATTGTTACCCCCTCTGACTCACCAGGAAGTTTCTACACAGCAGGCAATTGCTGAGCCATCAAACCACACCCAGCCACCAGTATTTATAGAAGGAAGGCAGCTAAGGTCTCGCAGTGTTCGCCTGAGAACAAGGACAGAAACACCAGCCTGAAGATGATGAGTGAGACCTCATCGAAACGTCGCCAGAAATTTCCAAATCCTACACGGGAAGAAACCCGAATATACCAAGACCGTCATACCTGTACCCGTGAAAATCTACGAAAACATATATATATATATATATATATATATATATATATATATATATATATAAGTCCCAGTGGGTATGGCTAGCTGATGAGGCCAAAATAAGGCCGAAATAGATCTATCCTAGTCTCCCTTAATTTTCAAATTCAGCTTAAACATGTGGCATATATATATATACATATACATATACATATATATATATATTACAACAGCACGAGGCTTGGAAACTTCAGCCTGATGATGGTGGATGTGATTTCACCGAAACATCGCATAGACATGCAAAATATTACACAGGGCAAAACCCGAACTCAGAACAATCTACATATATATATATATATATATATATATATATATATATATATATATATATAATTTGATCACAATTTCCAATCGACCATCTGCATCATTCATAAATTTTAATGTGCTTGTAACGTTGATTTGAATCAAAAACACATTTCTTTCCAAAAAACTCAGATGTTTCCTTAAAGGTAAAGTGGCACATTTTAACGGGGATTAACAAAAAGGAGGAGGAAAACAAGAGAAATAAGAGGAGGAAACACCATGAAACATGCAGCATGCAAAAGGCAGGAAAGCCATTATGTGGGGAAAGAAAGTTAGGATTTCAAAAAGCAGCTGCCATCATTATCCCATTATCAAATCATATCAAGCTGGGGAGTATTCGGCCGACTGTGATGTGTTTCCCCAATGAAAACATTCCATTGTGGTTGAAAGCCAGCAGCAGGGGAAAGGCGTGGGGGGTGGGAGAAGACTCTTTGTTTCAAAAGTATTAATGGACATATTAAATAAAGATCTATTGAACTTGTTCCATCGCGTCTGCCACCAGAAACTAGTCGATCACTATCTGCAAAACTTTGCTGAAACAGAGACTTCCCATTTACTCTGATAAGCAGGAAAACAGCTGACATGCAAATATGCACGATTAAGATGTGGGTGCTTTTTCCTCCAGAGTTAGGGGATCTGGGGATGTGGTCAAAAGAGTTCAGATGGTGCCTGCAATAATGCGAAGGAAGCTGCCATTTTGACTTTTAAAAAAACAACCACCAACCCACCCTCTATGGACACCCCTGCTCCCAAAAATAATGGGAAGTTTCCACATAAGCAGAGTGTTATGTGTCTAAACTCATTTACTAGTGATATTCAGGGTCACTTGTATCAAAGATTATCTACCTCAGCTTCCTTTCCAAAGCATATAAAGTGTTCCCTCAATTTTCGCGGGTTCAAACTTCGGGAAAAATCTATACCACGGTTTTTCAAAAATATTAATTAAAAAATACTTTGCGGTTTCCCCCCCCATACCACGGTTTTCACCGCCCGATGACGTCATATGTCATCACCAAACTTCCGTCCGCCTTTAATAAATATTTTTTTAATAAACTTTAATAAATAAACATGGTGAGTAATAATCTAAATGGTTGCTAAGGGAATGGGAAATTGCTATTTAGGGGTTTAAAGTGTTAAGGGAAGGCTTGTGTTACTGTTCATAGCCAAAAATACTGTATTTATTTCTGCATCTCTACTTCGCAGAAATTTGACTTTCGCGGGCGGTCTCAGAACGCATCCCCCGTGAAAATTGAGGGAACACTGTACCTACAGAAAAAAAATCTGCTGAAAGCAGATGTTCTTAATATATCTAAGTACTAGTACTAGTACTTAGATAAGTAGTAATCTTAGTACCATATCAGACAGTGTCAACAATACCTTTTAAAATCATGCCTGTTATCCAACACCCTGACTGATATGAGCAAAACCAATATTTCTTTTTTCCTTTCTTGAACTGTTTAGCGAAGGTGAACCGTGGTGTTTTTATGTAAGTTTGAAACAGCAAAAGAAAAAGCATGCTTCACTTTAGGCGGAGCAAATCCATATTTGACTCAGAACAAAACTGATGCATCAGGGACAGAGGAGCAAAATGCAGCATCAAAAGAATGAGGGCATGGATCATGGAGAGGCCAAAGCTTCACCGGATGACTTAAGAGCTCCCACTCACTAGTGAAGGTTTTATCCAGAGGTTTTTCTATGACAGAACATGGAGATTCTGAACTACTGCTGCTGCTACTGCCTGGAAAATACAGAAGTGTCCCCATGGAAATCCCAGGAAAGAAGAAGAAGAAACAAGAAATACACGCTGAACATTAGATCTAAAGGATAAAAGATCAACCCAAAAGTCCTCAAAAAAGACTTTGATGCATCGCTTCAGATTCCTTTAAGAGCCCTCCTGTGCAACTGTACAGCTCAGAATTTTAATGTACCCTGATTGGCTGACAAATGCTCCTGGGGTCATTTTTGAGGGTGAGCAGAGAAGTCAACAACACAACTTACAGTCCCTAGGCCTGTAAAGAAGTGCAATTCTCACTTCCTCAGGCAATTATTTCAATAGCATTATTAAATATTATTATTAAAAGTTTGAGGTTTAACTGCAACTACCAATGCATTGGTTAAAAACCTCAGAGGAGGAAGAGATCCATATAAGGGGAAAGGAGCATAAATCTTTCAAGTGGGTTTGCTTCAACTAAATTAGGACTCCTTTCAGATAAACACAAAAGGTTTGCTTAAGGCAACGGTAGATAAAAATTGCATTTGAACTTGTTGTTCTGACCCAGGATTTCAAGGAATTTGATTGAGCTATGAAGCAAAGTAAATGGGGCCAGGCAGAAATCCCCCAGGTAAAGAAAAAATCAATCGGAATCAATTTCACAGCAGTCTACAGACCTTAGATATTGGTTGAGAAAACCATCATTAAAATACAGCAGAGGGAGCTCTGAAGTACACAAAATGTGTGCCTGGGGACCAATGGGCTTGTGAATTGCCCATCCATGATTTAAATTACCTTTCCCAGCTTGGTGCTCTTCAGATATGTTGAGCGCGTCACCACCACCACCACCACCCCGCAAATACATTTAATTTATGAAAATTAAAGCTCAACACAGCTGGAGGGCTCCAAGTTGGGGGAGATTTCTTTAAATCAGTAATGCATTGGCAGGTTTCGTGTCATGTGCTATCCAATTACACATGGACAAGAACTCCTAAAAAAGACATTTTGCAACCAAATAACAATAGATTTTCTCTATCTTGAAACTCAAATATGCCTCATTTGTCTCTATAGCACATTACTCAACTTAAAAATAGATTCTGAAATTCTATCTCAAGTTACTACCCTGGATTTGATACATATAACAGACTAAGTTAAGTTTTATGTGCAATTGAACTACATTATTATGACTAAGTTTTTAAAAATTAATTTAAATTGAATGAAAATCAACAGGAAGCTTGAAGTCCTGCAGATTCCTTTTTCTTTCCAGAGGGTCCCTGAAGTTAACAGAAGGAAATCCTTTATTTTTCAGAGGTAAAGCTTAACAGTGCCATCATTATTTCCCCTCAAAATCACCAAGCAGGAGACAAAAATGTTGTCTTTAGGAATGAATGTCCAATACATTCAACCAAATTTCTATACGCAATTCTGAAACTTATTGATTTAAATGAAGTAGAAGCCAAAGTTCAGAAGACGGCCCATAATGTAATTTTTCTGCTTTCTAGGAAACATCAATACTAGCCTGAAGATATTTGAGAGTCATTACACCCCACAATTATTTTATCCTTAAAAAAATCCTTTAAATAAAATCTTTAATTTAACTAAATACAATTTTCACAGAAGGACAAGTTTACTGCAGTGGGCACTCAAGCACAAACATGAAGATGGTATATAGTGATCTGAAAGCACTTTACCTCTTCGTTTCTTTCTTTTTTCTCCATCTTCACCAATTTCCCCATCATCCTCTTCATCCTCTTCTTCAGAGCCACTGGTCTCAGAGCCAGAGATTTCTTCCCCTACAGTAGTTCGGCATTTTTAATATAGGAAACAAATGATTTTAAATTAATTTTATCTACTGAATCCTGGTGTGTTAATTTAAATCCCAGTCTAATTTTACCCTTTAGCTTTATAAGTTTTGTTTAAAAATAGTACTAAAAATAAAATGTTAAAAAATAATTAGCAGATTATTAAAAAATCCTTGACAAGTGATATTGCTACGAAAGGCTCTGTTTCTTATGAAATGAAACTGAGTGTGTCTTCTGCTTTGTATTTGATGTAAACAAATCTGCATTTAGTAAATAAGAATAGGTGATACTTGCAACACCCTATCTAATTGGTAGATGTAATATTTCATTGAAAGAAGTTAAAACCATAAATGGAGGTTGCATGTTGAACTTGGACTAAATAAGTCATTAAGCTGTTAAACCTGACAGGTAGGTTTAGGACATTCAATATTTCCTAGTCTAAGCTGTATTGTCAAAGACAAAAAATAGAGGGAAAACAAATATGTGTATTATTTATTTATTTATTAGATTTGTACTCCGCCCTTCTCTGCAGACTCAGGGAGGCTCAGAGCAGAATAAATACAAAAATACAATAAATAAATGAACTATCCTAATTTGGAGCAAACATAAGATATATATATTAAAATCTACATTCATCATTTGCCATTTTATTGGAGAACTTGGAATGTATTTAAAATGGGATATTGCAAACCAAATGTATTAATAGGAGAAATAAACAAATTACCTTCTTCCAACTTTTTCTTAAGTTCTTCTATTTCTTTTTGAAATTGACGAAGTAAAGCATCCTTTGGATCCTCATTAATTCTAGCCTTATTCTTGATATTTTTGGCGCGGTTAGCATATCGCAGAGTGCTGATGGTCTCATCATAATTGTAGTCTGCTGGGCCAATGTTTGCACACTAAGAAGTAAGGAAAAAAAGTATAATTAAGCATAAAAGCCTGCAATTAAGCACACAGCAGCCCAATTCTCAATTTACAGAAAGTGCAACATTATAGCCAAATGTAAGCTGAAGCTAGGTTTCTAACACACTGGTAGTTGGATTTTAAGTGCAAGAACATTTTGTATTCTTTTCAAAACTAAGCACACGAGAAACATTTATAACCCAATCAGAGGTGGGTTCCTCACTGCTGGTTCACTTCCTCCCACGCCACGTGGCCATGCCTCAAAAATGTAGGGCAGGTGCAAAAAACCCCAATTATTTTTAAAAAGTCAAAAACAAAATTGCAACACATTCACAGTGCTGAAAAGTCAGCTTCTGCACATGCCCTCAAGAAAAAAATTCAAAAAGAGGATTGTGCCCACGGATGGGCACTGGCCAATCATCACCAATGGTTTGCTACCGATTTGTGCAAATTGGTCCGAACTGGGAGGAACCCATCTCTGAACACAATCTAGAAATGCTCAAAGCCCAAAATCTCACCCCTCTCCAGCTATACTTTCACACTGACATTCTCCACAGAAGGCAGGTGATCAGGACCCTCAAAACCAGAACTGCTGATCATTTTCCACTGCACCAGTTCCTCACATTCCTGGCATGGGAAGCTTGGGGAAGGGGAGAACTTATTGTTCACAATTTATCCTTACTGAACTGTAACCAATAAGCAATGTAATAGAGAACCAATTGACACAATTCCAATTGGCGAGCATCATCTCTGGGAGTGGATGTTATGTCAAGAGAGAGAATTCAACAAGCTTGAGGAAAACCCAACGTTTGCAGAACTATGAAAAAGCCTTGGGGGGAGGGAATCCTAAAAGGAAGAGAGCCCAAAAGAGCTCAGAGGACTTTCCATGCTTCATGGAAGCAAACACTGCCTACTTATGATACTTTGACATTTAAAAGGAAACTGAAATGGAGCATCTCAGATACAAAAAATACTTCCCAAAGGATACCTCTTCCCACCCAGCTACACCAAGCAGCCCTTAATCCCTCTTAGGCAACTGATCCTTTCTATGTAGCTATCCCTCATTTTGGGCGTGGGGGTGTGTGTAGAAAGTTTTTTATTTTTCTCCACTTTTAAACAGTTTAATATCATATACCTTCAATCTTCAATACAATACAATGGGTTTACATTTATATTCGGTATTTATCATCCAACAATATGCTGCCTCCTATACTTTTATCACCTGGAAAATTTCATATAAACTTTTTCAATATCAATATACAAACTTACAATATTATTTGCTATTACATCTCATCTATTTATTTATTATTTATTTATTGGATTTGTATTAGATTTGTATGCCGGCCCTCTCCGAGAAGTCAGGGCGGCTCAAAGCATGTCCATAAAGCAATATACAATTTACAATCGGATCCAATTACTATAAATAATTAACTAAAAAATTATAAAAATTAAGTATCATAATCATTCATTCAGTACAACCAAACATTAAACATTCAATGGCCAGGGGCTAGGGTCGAGTGACCCCAAGCCTGATGACATAAATAAGTATTTGCTTCCACTAATCTATTAAATTTTATTACATTTAGGCCAAGTGATTATTTTCAATTGTCATACATCCTTATTTACCTCTTTATAGTTAATTAATAAATTAATAATTAATATTTAAGGTTAAATAACTTTTCTTTTTGAAGGGCAATTAGTAAATTATAAGACTATCCCTCATTTTTCAATGGTGAATAGAGAAGCTAAAATTTTTTTAAAAAGTTGGCTTGGGACAGATAGGAGCCACAGACTAATAGGACAGATAGGAGCTGCAGTGGTTAGAGTGCAGTTCTGCAGGCTACTTCTGCTGATCACTGGCTGTCAACAATTCGACCAGTTTAAATCCCACCAACCTCAAGGTTGGCTCAGCCTTCCATCCTTCCGAGGTGGGTAAAACGAGGACCCACATTGTTGGGGGTCAATATGCTGACTTTGTAAACCACTTAGAGAGGGCTGTAAAGCACCATGAAGCAGTATGTAAGTCTAAGTGCTATTGCTATTGATTTCAAGGGTTCTAAGATATTCAGGCCCTGAGCCACATAGGGCTTCACTTGAATTCCCTCCTGGTAGCCAATGTAGCTCCTGCATTATAGGAGTACCATACCACTAATGCAACTAACCACTGAGCATGCATTCCATTCCGTTCTGGACCAGCTGAGATTACTGGGGAACTGCAGGTCTGTCATCCATCAAGCAAATGAGAGTAATTTAATCTAGAGCTGATAAGGGCATAAGTAACTGTTTTCAGTGCATCTTCATCCAGATAAGGCACACCAGTCACACACTGCAAAATCCCTTCTGGCCAGTCTTCATTTGTTCTTTGAGCAAGAGCTGTGAGTGCAAGACCCTTGACTGTGAGTGTGTTCTTCCTGAGGTTAGAACCACCAAGAGTCAAAAAGTTGTAGTGCTGCAATCTCTCAATCAACAGTAACTTGTTTGGATTGAGCTTGGACCTGATTTCCCCGTCCACAACCTGGTAGCCTCTGGACTGTCATTTGCCCCACATGAATCGGTAATGTTTCCTTCTTATTTATTTATTTGATTTATTTATTTATTTATTTATTTATTCTATTTTTATGCTGCCCTTATCCTTAGACTCAGGGCGGCTTACAGCATGTTAGTAATAGCATTTTTAAAAAACAACAGAGCCAGCATATTGCCCCCACAATCCGGGTCCTCATTTTACCCATCTCGGAAGGATGGAAGGCTGAGTCAACCTTGAGCCGGTGATGAGATTTGAACTGCTGACCTACAGATCTACAGTCAGCTTCAGTGGCCTGCAGTACAGCACTCTACCCTATTATTATTACCATCATAGTTTTGGAGTTTCCGCCAAGAGAATCCTGGAGTAGCCGGGTCAGTTTAGAATTACGGTAAGGCACATGAGTACTTTTCCCATCCACCAGCGCTGAGATGACATTCCCAAGGGTGGAGAGAGAAAGGTTGATTTTTGTTGCTTCTTTCAGTCGTTGTCCAGTAGCTCCAGTTTTTGCCTGCCTTTCTGAACCCTTTAAGAAGAAATAAAGAGGCAGGGAGTTAGGGGACAAAGGACTTTTCCATAAATACTTTTTTCAAGGAAGAGCACTGAATAAAGCAACTGAAAAAGGCTGCCTGCTTGATCTGAAACCACATGCAAGAGGGGAGGCACAAAAAGCCCACACCAATAGAGAAGGGGTCCTTAAAGAGGTATGGCAGCATAGGTTTGGAAATGAAGGCTCATTTAAGGACATGAAGAAATCCTCCACTCCAACCAGCAATTTCCAGCAACTTCATTAGAAACATAGAAGAAGTTCTGACAATAGCTGTAATATCTGTAACAAACATGCTAAAAACTTAAGAAAAAACTTACCGCAAGATCTACGAGATGTAGCTTGCCCATACGCACATGTATATTCCCATCCACCCCCTTCTCACTGCACTCAATTGTGATTGTGAAGATAGCATGGGAACGGGAACTGTGCTCATTCATATTAGTGGCACCAACAGAACCTATTGACAGAGAGAGAGGAATCTAAAATCTTGAATGAATAACAACGTATTTTTGACTTTTTAACACTGCTCTAGCAACCCTGTTCCAACACTCGGGAATGGGAGGGAAAATAACCGAATTAATGTATCAAAGGTATCAAAACTCTATCTACTCAAGCGGTCTTCAGCTTGTCTGCATGCTTTTTTATATTTATATCAATTATAAAAATGAAAAAAACGTGAGCAAGCTACAGGAACCAAATCAAATTCAAATTTGATTACTTTTTTATATCAAAGGCTGCATATATAGAAACACATGTACTGAGCTAGCTGCACTGAAAAAGACAAAGGAATCACCATAAATATTATACAGATGGTTTTTCTTACACTTTTATAATGAATAGTCACATTTAATGAAACTGAGGATGTTCCACAAAGCATTTGAAGCACTCAAGTAGGTCTATGTGACTTACGGTTTTTATGGCCAAGAGTCATAATTCTATCCATGTCGTCTGCATTGTTTACAACGTAGGCGGAAAGATCTTTGATATAGACTCCTACATCGGGTCGTTCTTTAACCTATAAGGCATTTTAGTTAATAATTTCTATGCATGATATATATTTTAAAACAACTATTCGTAATGTACTTTATATTCAAAGGAATAGACCATACGAGTATTCTTAGGATATAAAAGAGAGCTAGTCTAGCGTAGTGAATAAGGTGCTGTCCTAGAAACCAGGAGACTGTGAGTTCTGAGCATCCTTTAGGCAAAAAATCTGGTTGAGTGACTTTGAGTCAGTTACTCTCCCTCAACCCAGTCTACTCCAGTTTACCCAACAGGATTGGAGAGAAAAAAGGCAGGAATATTAGTTCATTCAGTTTGTTTGTGTATGCATGTCTAATAACTAGCACTTACAAACATATAACACCCTAGACTTAACTACTGCTATAAGAAATTCCAAAAAAATCTGGACAGATCTACAGATACTCTGTAGTATCTGGAAACAGCAGAAGAGAAGAGAAAATTCACAAAACACAAACACTTACAAATAGAAGTAGAAGTAGAACGACTGTGGCAAAAGAAACAAAGATAATACCAATAGGACTAGGTGCCTGGGGTACAATGCCAAAACACCATCAACATAATAACCGTCAGTCGATTGCAAAAGGCAGCTTTTCTTGGAACAGCTTTCCCCGTGACAATACCTTTAATACCATCAAACAACAACAACTGCCTACCCCAGGGACTTTGGAAGGATTTGATAAAAATGGCAAATCCAATCTAAACATCTGACATACTGAGTGATAAGCTATAATAAATCAGAAGTGAATTGTCGTTTGTGTAAATGGCAGAGAGGTGATCATGCAGCCAGTTTTCACAACATAAGAGTTTAGGTTTTTACCTCTAGCCTCTGTGTCTGGTCCTTTCCCAAGAGGTCACGAACTTCCTCATTGTAGATTTCCAAGTAAGAAACTCGAACCAAAAACCTGAAGTTTAAAAATACAATTACAGCAAAACATTGCCAGAATTAATTTTAATGTATAAAAAAGGGAGGGAAGGAGAAAGAAAGGGAAAGGGGAAGATAGACTGGAATGATTTTTAAAAAAACACAGAACTTTTGAAAAGAGACTTATAGCCTCTATCTTATTGTGGGGGGAGATTCCATTTGGGACATTTCAAATTAAGAAATGTATTTGAGACAGAAATGCAACACAAATGTCATGCTCTGTATAACTTTCCCATAAAGCTATGAAGTAAAGACAAGGGAATGTCATCCACTCTTTTGTGAGCAGATTTCTATTGGTAAAGAATCCCCTTTCTTTCTTCTCTCTGAAGTACTCAGTATCTCACATTGCTTGAGTTTTTACTATACCATGGAGAAGCTCAGAAAACTAGGGGAGAAGAGAGAATCTATCTTGCTAGCCGTAGATAAATGGTGATCTAGTAGAAAAATCTCTGGAATCTCTGCAGGAAGTGACCAAGAATTGGTTATTCTGAAATGTTTGATGATGTCTAAATTATGCTAAAAAGAAGAAAGCTTTGGGTAGTCAAAAGTTAAGAGGTATTTGTAAGAACCAGGCTACTTTAAATTAGAGTGTTCAGCACAATTTTGATACACAATAGTTCTTTCAGATAAGGTTTGAGTTGGTAGATTGCAGGTTTTAAAATTAAATACCTAATTAAATTGATAAATTTGTCTGTTACATTTATATACTACCCATCTCAGTCTGGGTGGTAAGCAAGTCTCTATAGAAGCTTATTAAAAGACAAAGAAAACTCTGCAAGCAAGAATTTACATATGTACTCTGCTGAGTGCTGTTAGAGGCAGCATGTCCTATAGAAATCCCCCCCCCCCCCAATGAAAAATAATCCACTGCTACTGGCAAATTTAACAGGAGCATTAGATAATTGTAAGGCAAATCTCAAAAGCTGTGTATTTTTGGATATTAAAAGCAAATTGAAAGGAATGGTGTACATTAACCATGTACGATGCATCTTCATATAACCTCGTATAACCAAACTAATTAATGAAATGTATGTCAATCAATATATTAATGCCAATA
>NW_027248767.1:0-17832 GCF_031021105.1 Erythrolamprus reginae | reverse complement strand
CTCTGTTGTTATTATTATTATAAGGTAGACCAGTAATTGTCATCTGTCTTGAATTTTCCAGCATCTTGCTCTAACATTATGCTTATTATTTCTCCCATAGGTTGCAAGAAACCAGTCTCTGCATCAGAGAAGGAGATGGACTGGGCTCAGATAGCCTGCCACCGATGTCTGGTCTACCTGGGGGATTTAGGTGAGAAAGCATTTTCCTGGGTTAAATGTCCTGTGGCTTGGATTTATTTGAAATCAGGTGGTGGTGGGGAAGCCCAGTCTTAAGTAGCAGGCCCTATTGATTGTGATAACGATAGTCATAGTAGCATTCCTTTCTCCGAGAGTCAAGGTCACTCTGCCTTGCCCCTGGAGAGGATGTGACTGGGAGGCATATTCAATTGAGACAGTGCATTGATTGGACAATGTAATGGACATGTCGGTGCAGGGAAAGGGGCTAATGTCAGGGTTCCAAGCCACACCCCCAACAAAAGAAAACTTCAAGGTTTGGAGTTCCTCAAAGTTCCATTTTATTAGAGATGTCTGGGAAACCCCAAATCTGAAAGCTTTCAGGTTTTCCCCACCCAAAAGAAAATCCAACACCCTTCCCCTGCACCCACATATCCATCACATGGTCCTATTAATGCACCATCTCAGCTGGAGATGCCTCCCAGGCACACCTCTCCAGGCGCAGGGCATAATGACCTTGATTCTTAGAGAACGGAATGTTATTTTAGAACATAATTCTTTATTGGCCAAGTATGACTGCACACACAAGGAATTTGTCTTTAATGCTGATGCTCTTAGCGTACATAAAAGAAAAAGATACATTCATCAAGAATCATGAGGTACAACACTTAAGGGGCCAAATAAGCAATAAGGAAACAATATTAATAACAAACTTAAGGATACAAGCAACAAGCTACAATTATAGAGTCATAAGTTGGAGGAAATGGGTGATAGGAATGACAAGAAAAAACTAGTAGTAATACCAGTGCAGTGTTGAGGGAATTATTTGTTTAGTTGAGTGATGGCTTTCGGGGGGAAAACTGTTCTTGTGTCTAGTTGTCTTGGTGTGCAGTGCTCTGTAGCGACATTTTGAGAGTAGGAGTTGAAACAGTTTATGCCCAGGATGTGAGGGGTCAGTAAATATTTTCACGGCCCTCTTTTTGACTCGTGCAGTTAATGGAAGGCAGTTTGGCAGCAATTGGGTTTTTTTTTGCAGTTCTGATTATCCTCTGAATTCTGTGTCGGTCTTGTTGGGTTGCAGAAGCAAACCAGACAGTTACGAAGATGCGGATGACAGACTCAATTCTATAGAACTGTATCAACAGCTCCTTTGGCAGTTTGAGTTTCCTGAGTTGGTGCAGAAAATACATTCTTTGTTGTGCTTTTTGGATGACATTTTTGATGTTTGGTGACTATTTTAGGACTTGACATATGATAGAACCTAGTAATTTGAAGGTCTCTACTGTTGATTATAGTTCCCCGCTCACACCTAAAGTTTGTGAGAAGCTCTTTGGGTCTCTGATTTTATTTTTCCACTGCAGTAGGGAAAGCAAGTAGAATGCTTGGCTGCATAACTAGAGGTATAACAAGCAGGAAGAGGGAGATTGTGATCCCGCTGTATAGAGTACTGGTGAGACCCCATTTGGAATACTATGTTCAGTTCTGAAGACCTCAAGATAAAAAATAGATTGATAAAATTGAACGGGTCCAAAGACGGGCTACAAAAATGGTGGAAGGTCTTATCAGGAAATACTTCATGAACTCAATCTGTATAGTCTGGAGGACAGAAGGGAAAAGGGGGGACATGATCAAAACATTTAAATATGTTAAAGGTTTAAATAAAGTTCAGGAGGGAAGTGTTTTTAATAGGAAAGTGAACACAAGAAAAGGGGGCACAATCTGAAGTTAGTTGGGTGAAAGATCAGAAGCGACGTGAGAAAATATTATTTGACTGAAAGAGTAGTAGATGCTTGGAACAAACTTCCAGCAGACATGGTTGGCAAATCCACAGTAACTGAATTTAAACATGCCTGGAATAAACATATATCCGTCGTAAGATAAAATACAGGAAATAGTATAAGGGCAAACTAGATGGACCATGAGGTCTTTTTTCTGCCATCAATCTTCTATGTTTCTACAATTAGGAATCTCCTACTGTCGGAAGCATTTCCAGCTACTTGGTAAAAAAGGGCATCAGCTTCTCTCTTGTTGGGTAATGACTGCAATAAAGTAATTTATTTACTTTCAGTCAGGTGCTATAAGGCTTCCCTTTTCCATTCTTGCCCATAAATTGAATCAAGTATTGTCTGCTAGGTAATGACTGCAATAAAATAATTTATTTACTTTCAGTCAGGTGCTCCCTCTTCCATTCTTGCCCGTAAACCGAACCAAGTATCGTCTGTTGTGTATCTTCTTCATTGTGTTGCTTAAGGCTTCTCTATGTCTTTTGTGCCCTATCAGCTCGATATCAGCATGAATTGGCAGGTTGAAAGGTTTTACTACTAAACTCTCGTCACACCACAAATTCCTCCTAAGTCAAATAATTGAGAACTGGTAACTTAAAGAATAATTTTTGCATGGCGTTTGCACCATCATTTAAACTATCTCACACTACCTTCTGATTTAATAGGACAGTTATTAGGTGTAGCTTTATAGGTGTAGGGGAGGGAATGGGTTTTATTGTTATGTTTCTTAACATCAACTTTATTGTAATTGTGTAAGATTCCTCCACAGCTCTGCTTAAGGCTTCTCTATGTCTTTTGTGCCTTATCAGCTTGATACCAGAATGAGTTGGCAGGTGTCGACACAGAATTGCTGGCTGAACGGTTTTACTACCAAGCTCTCTCTGTCGCACCACAAATTGGTGAGTATTTAGTAATTTGACGCGCACACACATTGAGACACATTTGTTTTTTGAACTTGGGAACTTTCTGAAATATGCACTAGGCCTTATTTCCATATATTCAAAAGTCCCTATTTGGCTTCTTATCAGGAGAGGTATAAGACACACCTGAGTATAAGAAGCATCTTAGTTTTGTGGGAGGAAAATAGGGACGGGGAAATTTGCCTACCAGATATTCATCTGCCTAGTGTCTTTAGTCTGGTCAGTTTCAGCACATTATTTTATCTCCTGGTTAAGGCTTAAAAAAAAACCCTTATTCAGAGAGAGTAACAATGAAAGTGCTGGCAAAATGATAGGAGCTGGGAATATCGTTAGCACTAGGTTAGGGCTGGAAAGAAACATTCGACGCAAGTAGAGCAGGGATGTCTCTTCTATTATTTGTGGACTTCAGCTCCTAGAATCATGCTAGCTCAGGAATTCTGGGAGTTGAAATCCACATGTCATAGAAGAGCCAACTTTGCCTACCCCTGTAGTAGAGCAATGAAAAAAAAGTCTTTGCAGACTTAGAACTTGGAAAAAATTCTTGGCAGAGAGTAGCATTGAGAGAGCTTGCAAGCCAGTAAGAGCTGAAAACATCATTAGCACCTGGTTAGGGCTGGAAAGAAACATTCAGAGCCACTAGAGCAATGAAAAAAGTCTGCAAAGACTTAGGGCTTGGAAAACATTCTTTGCAGAGCAACAATGAAAGAGCCTGCAAGGCAAGAGCTGGGAAGATCATTAGCATGTGGTTAAGGCTGGGGAAAATAGCTTTAAAAAAAAGTAGTTGGGGCGCAGAACGGAACAGGAAGCCAGAGGCATATAGAAGAGAATATTGGCGCAGAACCGAGCAGGACGCCAGAGGCATATAAAAGAGAGTTGGGGCGCAGAACGGTGCAGGACGCCAGAGGCATATAGAAGAGAGTTGGGGCGCAGAACGGAGCAGGAAGCCAGAGGTATATAGAAGAGAGTTGGGGTATAGAAGGAAGCAGGACGCCAGAGGCATATAGAAGAGAGTTGGGGCGCAGAACGGTGAAGGACGCCAGAGGCATATAGAAAAGAGTTGGGGCGCAGAACGGAGCAGGAAGCCAGAGGAATATAGAAGAGAGTTGGGGTGTAGAAGGAAGCAGGACCCCAGAGGCATATAGAAGAGAGTTGGGGCGCAGAACGGAGCATGAAGCCAGAGGCATATAGAAGAGAGTTGGGGCGCAGAACGGAGCAGGACGCCAGAGGCATATAGAAGAGAGTAGGGGCGCAGAACGGAACAGGAAGCAAGAGGCATATAGAAGAGAGTGGGGGTGCAGAACGGAGCAGGACTCCAGAGGTATATAGAAGAGAGTGGGGGCGCAGAACGGAACAGGAAGTCAGAGGCATATAGAAGAGAGTGGGGGTGCACAACGGAACAGGAAGCCAGAGGCATATAGAAGAGAGTGGGGGCTCAGAACGGAACAGGAAGCCAGAGGCATATAGAAGAGAGTGGGGGCGCAGAACGGAACAGGAAGCCAGAGGCATATAGAAGAGAGTGGGGGCACGGAATGGAGCAGGACTCCAGAGGCATCTAGAAGAGAGTGGGGGTGCAGAACGGAGCAGGAAGCCAGAGGCATATAGAAGAGAGTGGGGGCGCATAATGGAGCAGGAAGCCAGAGGCATCTAGAAGAGAGTGGGGGTGCAGAACAGAGCAGGATGCCAGAGACATATAGAAGAGAGTTGGGGCGCAGAATGGAGCAGGACTCCAGAGGCATATAGTAGATAGTGGGGGCGCAGAACGGAGCAGGACCCCAGAGGCATATAAAAGAGAGTGGGGGTGCAGAACGGAGCAGGACTCCAGAATCATATCGAAGAGAGTGGGGGCGAAGAACGGAGCAGGACTCCAGAATCATATAGAAGAGAGTGGGGGCGCATAACGGAGCAGGAAGCCAGAGGCATCTAGAAGAGAGTGGGGGTGCAGAACGGAGCAGGATGCCAGAGACATATAGAAGAGAGTTGGGGCGCAGAATGGAGCAGGACTCCAGAGGCATATAGAAGAGAGTTGGGGTGCAGAATGGAGCAGGACTCCAGAGGCATATAGTAGATAGTGGGGGCGCAGAACGGAGCAGGACCCCAGAGGCATATAGAAGAGAGTGGGGGTGCAGAACGGAGCGGGACGCCAGAGGCATATAGAAGAGAGTGGGGGTGCAGAACGGAACAGGAAGCCAGAGGCATATAGAAGAGAGTGGGGGTGCAGAATGGAACAGGAAGCCAGAGGCATATAGAAGAGAGTGGGGGTGCAGAACGGAACAGGAAGCCAGAGGCATATAGAAGAGAGTGGGGGTGCATAACGGAGTATGACTCCAGAGGCATATAGAAGAGAGTGGGGGTGCAGAATGGAGCAGGACTCCAGAGGCATATAGACGAGAGTGGGGGTGCAGAACGGAGCAGGACTCCAGAGGCATATAGACGAGAGTGGGGGTGCAGAACGGAGCAGGACTCCAGAGGCATATAGAAGAGAGTGGAGGTGCAGAACGGAGCAGGACTCCAGAGGCATATATAAGAGAGTGGGGGTGCATAATGGAGCAGGACTACAGAGGCATATAGAAGAGAGTGGGGGTGCAGAACGGAGCAGGACTCCAGAGGCATATATAAGAGAGTGGGGGTGCATAACGGAGCAGGACTCCAGAGGCATATATAAGATAGTGGGAGTGCATAACGGAGCAGGACTCCAGAGGCATATAGACAAAAGTGGGGGTGCCGAACGGAGCAGGACTCCAGAGGCATATAGAAGAGAGTGGGGGTGCAGAACGGAACAGGAAGCCAGAGGTATATAGAAGAGAGTGGGGGTGCAGAACAGAGCTGGATGCCAGATTCATATAGAAGAGAGTGGGGGTGCAGAACGGAGCAGGACGCCAGAGGCATATAGAAGAGAGTGGCGGTACAGAACGGAGCAGGACTCCAGAGGCATATAGAAGAGAGTGGGGGTGCAGAACGGAACAGGAAGCCAGAGGCATATAGAAGAGAGTGGGGGTGCAGAACGGAACAGGAAGCCAGAGGCATATAGAAGAGAGTGGGGGTGCAGAACGGAGTATGACTCCAGAGGCATATAGAAGAGAGTGGGGGTGCAGAACGGAGCAGGAATCCAGAGGCATATAGAAGAGAGTGGGGGTGCAGAACGGAGCAGGACTCCAGAGGCATATAGAAGAGAGTGGGGGTGCAGAACGGAACAGGAAGCCAGAGGCATATAGAAGAGAGTGGGGGTGCAGAACGGAACAGGAAGCCAGAGGCATATAGAAGAGAGTGGGGGTGCATAACGGAGTATGACTCCAGAGGCATATAGAAGAGAGTGGGGGTGCAGAACGGAGCAGGACTCCAGAGGCATATAGACGAGAGTGGGGGTGCAGAACGGAGCAGGACTCCAGAGGCATATAGAAGAGAGTGGGGGTGCAGAACGGAGCAGGACTCCAGAGGCATATATAAGAGAGTGGGGGTGCATAACGGAGCAGGACTCCAGAGGCATATATAAGATAGTGGGAGTGCATAACGGAGCAGGACTCCAGAGGCATATATAAGATAGTGGGGGTGCATAACGGAGCAGGACTCCAGAGGCATATAGAAGAAAGTGGGGGTGCATAATGGAGCAGGACTCCAGAGGCATATAGAAGAGAGTGGGGGTGGAGAACGGAGCAGGATTCCAGAGGCATATATAAGAGAGTGGGGGTGCAGAATGGAGCAGGACTCCAGAGGCATACAGAAGAGAGTGGGGGCGCAGAACGGAGCAGGACTCCATAGACATATAGAAGAGAGTGGGGGTGCAGAACGGAGCAGGACTCCAGAGGCATGTAGAAGAGAGTGGGGGCGCATAACGGAGCAGGAAGACAGAGGCATCTAGAAGAGAGTGGGGGTGCAGAACGGAGCAGGATGCCAGAGACATATCGAAGAGAGTGGGGGCGAAGAACGGAGGAGGACGTTAGAGGCATACAGAAGAGAGTGTAGGTGCAGAACAGAGCTGTATGCCAGATTCATATAGAAGAGAGTGGGGGTGCAGAACGGAGCAGGACGCCAGAGGCATATAGAAGAGAGTGGGGGTACAGAACGGACCTGGACTCCAGAGGTATATAGAAGAGAGTGGGGGTGCAGAACGGAACAGGAAGCCAGAGGCATAAAGAAGAGAGTGGGGGTGCAGAACGGAACAGGAAGCCAGAGGCATATAGAAGAGAGTGGGGGTGCAGAACGGAACAGGAAGCCAGAGGCATATAGAAGAGAGTGGGGGTGCATAACGGAGTATGACTCCAGAGGCATATAGAAGAGAGTGGCGGTGCAGAACGGAGCAGGACTCCAGAGGCATATAGACGAGAGCGGGGGTGCAGAACGGAGCAGGACTCCAGAGGCATATAGACGAGAGTGGGGGTGCAGAACGGAGCAGGACTCCAGAGGCATATAGAAGATAGTGGGGGTGCAGAACGGAGCAGGACTCCAGAGGCATATATAAGAGAGTGGGGGTGCATAACGGAGCAGGACTCCAGAGGCATATATAAGATAGTGGGAGTGCATAACGGAGCAGGACTCCAGAGGCATATAGACAAGAGTGGGGGCGCCGAACGGAGCAGGACTCCAGAGGCATATAGAAGAGAGTGGGGGTGCAGAATGGAACAGGAAGCCAGAGGCATATAGAAGAGAGTGGGGGTGCAGTACAGAGCTGGATGCCAGATTCATATAGAAGAGAGTGGGGGTGCAGAACGGAGCAGGACGCCAGAGGCATATAGAAGAGAGTGGGGGTACAGAACGGAGCAGGACTCCAGAGGCATATAGAAGAGAGTGGGGGTGCAGAATGGAACAGGAAGTCAGAGGCATATAGAAGAGAGTGGGGGTGCAGAACGGAACAGGAAGCCAGAGGCAGATAGAAGAGAGTGGGGGTGCAGAACGGAACAGGAAGCCAGAGGCATATAGAAGAGAGTGGGGGTGCATAACGGAGTATGACTCCAGAGGCATATAGAAGAGAGTGGGGGTGCAGAACGGAGCAGGACTCCAGAGGCATATAGAAGAGAGTGGGGGTGCACAACGGAGCAGGACTCCAGAGGCATATAGAAGAGAGTGGGGGTGCAGAACGGAGCAGGACTCCAGAGGCATACAGAAGAGAGTGGGGGTGCAGAACGGAGCAGGACTCCAGAGGCATATAGAAGAGAGTGGGGGTGCAGAACGGAACAGGAAGCCAGAGGCATATAGAAGAGAGTGGGGGTGCATAATGGAGCAGGACTCCAGAGGCATATAGAAGAGAGTGGGGGTGCATAAAGGAGAGGACTCCAGAGGCATATAGAAGAGAGTGGGGGTGCATAACAGAGCAGGACTCCAGAAGCATATAGAAGAGATTGGGGGTGCAAAACGGAGCAGGACTCCAGAGGCATATAGAAGAGAGTGGGGGTGCATAACGGAGCAGGGCGCCAGAGGCATATAGAAGAGAGTGGGCGTGCATAACGGAGCAGGACTCCAGAGGCATATAGAAGAGAGTGGGGGTGCATAACGGAGCAGGATTCCAGAGGCATATATAAGATAGTGGGGGTGCATAACGGAGCAGGACTCCAGAGGCATATAGAAGAAAGTGGGGGTGCATAATGGAGCAGGACTCCAGAGGCATATAGAAGAGAGTGTGGGTGCAGAACGGAGCCGGATTCCAGAGGCATATAGAAGAGAGTGGGGGTGCAGAATGTAGCAGGACTCCAGAGGCATACAGAAGAGAGTGGGGGCGCAGAACGGAGCAGGACTCCATAGACATATAGAAGAGAGTGGGGGTGCATAACGGAGCAGGACTCCAGAGGCATATAGAAGAGAGTGGTGGTGCAGAACGGAGCAGGACTCCAGAGGCATACAGAAGAGAGTGGGGGTGCAGAACGGAGCAGGACTCCAGAGGCATATAGAAGAGAATGGGGGTGCAGAACGGAACAGGAAGCCATAGGCATATAGAAGAGAGTGGGGGTGCATAATGGAGCAGGACTCCAGAGGCATATAGAAGAGAGTGGGGGTGCATAATGGAGCAGGACTCCAGAGGCATATAGAAGAGAGTGGGGGTGCAGAAATGAGCAGGACTCCAGAGGCATATAGAAGAGAGTGGGGGTGCATAAAGGAGCAGGGCGCCAGAGGCATATAGAAGAGAGTGGGGGTGCATAACGGAGCAGGACTCCAGAGGCATATAGAAGAGAGTGGGGGTGCATAACGGAGCAGGACTCCAGAGGCATATATAAGATAGTGGGGGTGCATAACGGAGCAGGACTCCAGAGGCATATAGAAGAAAGTGGGGGTGCATAATGGAGCAGGACTCCAGAGGCATATAGAAGAGAGTGGGGGTGCAGAACGGAGCCGGATTCCAGAGGCATATAGAAGAGAGTGGGGGTGCAGAATGGAGCAGGACTCCAGAGGCATACAGAAGAGAGTGGGGGCGCAGAACGGAGCAGGACTCCATAGACATATAGAAGAGAGTGGGGGTGCATAACGGAGCAGGACTCCAGAGGCATATAGAAGAGAGTGGGGGTGCAGAACGGAGCCGGACCCCAGAGGCATATAGTAGAGAGTGGGGGTGCAGAACGGAGCAGGACTCCAGAGGCATATAGAACAGAGTGGGGGTGCAGAATGGAGCAGGACTCCAGAGGCATATAGAAGAGAGTGGGGTTGCAGAACGGAACAGGAAGCCAGAGGCATATAGAAGAGAGTGGGGGTGCAGAACGGAACAGGAAGCCAGAGGCATATAGCAGAGAGTGGGGGTGCAGAACGGAACAGGAAGCCAGAGGCATATAGAAGAGAGTGGGGGTGCAGAACAGAACAGGAAGCCAGAGGCATATAGAATAGAGTGGGGGTGCAGAACGGAGCAGGACTCCAGAGGCATATAGAAGAGAGTGGGGGTGCAGAACGCAGCAGGACTCCAGAGGCATATAGAAGAGAGTGGGGGTGCATAACGGAACAGGAAGCCAGAGGCATATAGAAGAGAGTGGGGGTGCAGAACGGAGCAGGACTCCAGAGGGATATTGAAGAGAGTAGGGGTGCAGAATGGAAAAGGACTCCAGAGGCATATAGAAGAGAGTGGGGGTGCAGAATGGAGCAGGACTCCAGAGGCATATAGACGAGAGTGGGGGTGCAGAACGGAGCAGGACTCCAAAGGCATATAGACGAGAGTGGGGGTGCAGAACGGAGCAGGACTCCAGAGGCATATAGAAGAGAGTGGGGGTGCAGAACGGAGCAGGACACCAGAGGCATATAGAAGAGAGTGGGGGTGCATAACGGAGCAGGACTCCAGAGGCATATATAAGATAGTGGGGGTGCATAACGTTGCAGGACTCCAGAGGCATATAGAAGAGAGTGGGGGTGCATAAAGGAGCAGGACACCAGAGGCATATAGAAGAGAGTGGGGGTGCAGAACGGAGATGGACTCCAGAGGCATATAGAAGAGAGTGGGGGTGCAGAACGGAGCAGGACTCCAGAGGCATATAGAAGAGAGTGGGGGTGGAGAACGGAGCAGGACTCCAGAGGCATATAGAAGAGAGTGGGGGTGAAGAACGGAGCAGGACTCCAGAGGCATATAGAAGAGAGTGGGGGTGCAGAAAGGAGTAGGACTCCAGAGGCAAACAGAAGAGAGTGGGGGTGCAGAATGGAGCAGGACTACAGAGGCATATAGAAGAGAGTGGGGGTGCAGAACGGAACAGGAAGCCAGAGGCATATAGAAGAGAGTGGGGGTGCATAACGGAGCAGGACTCCAGAGGCATATAGAAGAGAGTGGGGGTGCAGAACGGAACAGTAAGCCAGAGGCATATAGAAGAGAGTGGGGGTGCATAATGGAGCAGGATTCCAGAGGCATATAGAAGAGATTGGGGGTGCAGAACGGAGCAGGACTCCAGAGGCATATAGAAGAGAGTTGGGGTGCATAACGGAGCAGGACTCCAGAGGCATATAGAAGAGATTGGGGGTGCATATCGGAGCAGGACTCCAGAGGCATATAGAAGAGAGTGGGGGTGCATAACGGAGCAGGATTACAGAGGCATATAGAAGAGAGTGGGGGTGCATAACGGAACAGGACTACAGAGGCATATATAAGAGAGTGGGGGTGCATAACGGAGCAGGACTCCAGAGGCATATAGAAGAGAGTGGGGGTGCAGAACGGAGCAGGACTCCAGAGGCATATAGAAGAGACTGGGGGTGCATAACGGAGCTGGTCTCCAGAGGCATATAGAAGAGAGTGGGGGTGCAGAACGGAACAGGAAGCCAGAGGCATATAGAAGAGAGTGGGGTTGCATAATGGAGCAGGACTCCAGAGGCATATAGAAGAGAGTGGGTGCACAAATGGAACAGGACTCCAGAGGCATATAGAAGAGAGTGGGGGTGCATAAAGGAGAGCACTCCAGAGGCATATAGAAGAGAGTGGGTGCACAAATGGAACAGGACTCCAGAGGCATATAGAAGAGAGTGGGGGTGCATAAAGGAGAGCACTCCAGAGGCATATAGAAGAGAGTGGGGGTGCAAAACGGAGCATGACTCCAGAGGCATATAGAAGAGAGTGGGGGTGCATAACCGAGCAGGACTCCAGAGGCATATAGAAGAGAGTGGGGGTGCAAAACGGAGCAGGACTCCAGAGGCATATAGAAGATAGTGGGGGTGCATAACGGAGCAGGGCGCCAGAGGCATATAGAAGAGAGTGGAGGTGCATAACGGAGAAGGACTCCAGAGGCATATAGAAGAGAGTGGGGGTGCATAACCGAGCAGGACTCCAGAGGCATAAAGAAGAGAGTGGGGGTGCAGAATGGAGCAGGACTCCAGAGGCATATAGAAAGGAGTGGGGGTGCAGAACGGAGCCGGACCCCAGAGGTATATAGTAGAGAGTGCGGGTGCAGAACGGAGCAGGACTCCAGAGGCATATAGAACAGAGTGGGGTTGCAGAACGGAACAGGAAGCCAGAGGCATATAGAAGAGAGTGGGGGTGCAGAACGGAACAGGAAGCCAGAGGCATATAGCAGAGAGTGGGGGTGCAGAACGGAACAGGAAGCCAGAGGCATATAGAAGAGAGTGGGGGTGCAGAACGGAACAGGAAGCCAGAGGCATATAGAATAGAGTGGGGGTGCAGAACGGAGCAGGACTCCAGAGGCATATAGAAGAGAGTGGGGGTGCAGAACGCAGCAGGACTCCAGAGGCATATAGAAGAGAGTGGGGGTGCATAACGGAACAGGAAGCCAGAGGCATATAGAAGAGAGTGGGGGTGCAGAACGGAGCAGGACTCCAGAGGGATATTGAAGAGAGTAGGGGTTCAGAATGGAACAGGACTCCAGAGGCATATAGAAGAGAGTGGGGGTGCAGAATGGAGCAGGACTCCAGAGGCATATAGACGAGAGTGGGGGTGCAGAACGGAGCAGGACTCCAAAGGCATATAGACGAGAGTGGGGGTGCAGAACCGAGCAGGACTCCAGAGGCATATAGAAGAGAGTGGGGGTGCAGAACGGAGCAGGACTCCAGAGGCATATAGAAGAGAGTGGGGGTGCACAACGGAGCAGGACTCCAGAGGCATATAGAAGAGAGTGGGGGTGCAGAACGGAGTAGGACTCCAGAGGCATACAGAAGAGAGTGGGGGTGCAGAATGGAGCAGGACTACAGAGGCATATAGAAGAGAGTGGGGGTGCAGAACGGAACAGGAAGCCAGAGGCATATAGAAGAGAGTGGGGGTGCATAACGGAGCAGGACTCCAGAGGCATATAGAAGAGAGTGGGGGTGCAGAACGGAACAGGAAGCCAGAGGCATATAGAAGAGAGTGGGGGTGCATAATGGAGCAGGACTCCAGAGGCATATAGAAGAGATTGGGGGTGCAGAACGGAGCAGGACTCCAGAGGCATATAGAAGAGAGTTGGGGTGCATAACGAAGCAGGACTCCAGAGGATATAGAAGAGAGTGGGGGTGCATAACGGAGCAGGACTCCAGAGGCATATAGAAGAGAGTGGGGGTGCATAACGGAGCAGGATTACAGAGGCATATAGAAGAGAGTGGGGGTGCATAACGGAACAGGACTACAGAGGCATATATAAGAGAGTGGGGGTGCATAACGGAGCAGGACTCCAGAGGCATATAGAATAGAGTGGGGGTGCATAACGGAGCAGGACTCCAGAGGCATATAGAAGAGAGTGGGGGTGCATAACGGAGCAGGATTACAGAGGCATATAGAAGAGAGTGGGGGTGCATAACGGAACAGGACTCCAGAGGCATATATAAGAGAGTGGGGGTGCATAACGGAGCAGGACTCCAGAGGCATATAGAATAGAGTGGGGGTGCAGAACGGAGCAGGACTCCAGAGGCATATAGAAGAGACTGGGGGTGCATAACGGAGCAGGTCTCCAGAGGCATATAGAAGAGAGTGGGGGTGCAGAACGGAACAGGAAGCCAGAGGCATATAGAAGAGAGTGGGGGTGCATAATGGAGCAGGACTCCAGAGGCATATAGAAGAGAGTGGGTGCACAAATGGAACAGGACTCCAGAGTCATATAGAAGAGAGTGGGGGTGCATAAAGGAGAGCACTCCAGAGGCATATAGAAGAGAGTGGGGGTGCAAAACGGAGCATGACTCCAGAGGCATATAGAAGAGAGTGGGGGTGCATAACCGAGCAGGACTCCAGAGGCATATAGAAGAGAGTGGGGGTGCAAAACGGAGCAGGACTCCAGAGGCATACAGAAGAGAGTGGGGGTGCAGAATGGAGCAGGACTACAGAGGCATATAGAAGAGAGTGGGGGTGCAGAACGGAACAGGAAGCCAGAGGCATATAGAAGAGAGTGGGGGTGCATAACGGAGCAGGACTCCAGAGGCATATAGAAGAGAGTGGGGGTGCAGAACGGAACAGGAAGCCAGAGGCATATAGAAGAGAGTGGGGGTGCATAATGGAGCAGGACTCCAGAGGCATATAGAAGAGATTGGTGGTGCAGAACGGAGCAGGACTCCAGAGGCATATAGAAGAGAGTTGGGGTGCATAACGGAGCAGGACTCCAGAGGCATATAGAAGAGATTGGGGGTGCATAACGGAGCAGGACTCCAGAGGCATATAGAAGAGAGTGGGGGTGCAGAACGGAACAGGAAGCCAGAGGCATATAGAAGAGAGTGGGGGTGCATAACGGAACAGGACTACAGAGGCATATAGAAGAGAGTGGGGGTGCATAACGGAGCAGGACTCCAGAGGCATATAGAAGAGAGTGGGGGTGCAGAACGGAGCAGGACTCCAGAGGCATATAGAAGAGACTGGGGGTGCATAACGGAGCAGGACTCCAGAGGCATATAGAAGAGAGTGGGGGTGCAAAACGGAACAGGAAGCCAGAGGCATATAGAAGAGAGTGGGGTTGCATTATGGAGCAGGACTCCAGAGGCATATAGAAGAGAGTGGGTGCACAAATGGAACAGGACTCCAGAGGCATATAGAAGAGAGTGGGGGTGCATAAAGGAGAGCACTCCAGAGGCATATAGAAGAGAGTGGGGGTGCAAAACGGAGCATGACTCCAGAGGCATATAGAAGAGAGTGGGGGTGCATAACCGAGCAGGACTCCAGAGGCATATAGAAGAGAGTGGGGGTGCAAAACGGAGCAGGACTCCAGAGGCATATAGAAGATAGTGGGGGTGCATAACGGAGCAGGGCGCCACAAGCATATAGAAGAGAGTGGAGGTGCATAACGGAGAAGGACTCCAGAGGCATATAGAAGAGAGTGGGGGTGCATAACCGAGCAGGACTCCAGAGGCATAAAGAAGAGAGTGGGGGTGCGGAATGGAGCAGGACTCCAGAGGCATATAGAAAGGAGTGGGGGTGCAGAACGGAGCCGGACCCCAGAGGCATATAGTAGAGAGTGCGGGTGCAGAACGGAGCAGGACTCCAGAGGCATATAGAACAGAGTGGGGTTGCAGAACGGAACAGGAAGCCAGAGCCATATAGAAGAGAGTGGGGGTGCAGAACGGAACAGGAAGCCAGAGGCATATAGCAGAGAGTGGGGGTGCAGAACGGAACAGGAAGCCAGAGGCATATAGAAGAGAGTGGGGGTGCAGAACGAAACAGGAAGCCAGAGGCATATAGAATAGAGTGGGAGTGCAGAACGGAGCAGGACTCCAGAGGCATATAGAAGAGAGTGGGGGTGCAGAACGCAGCAGGACTCCAGAGGCATATAGAAGAGAGTGGGGGTGCATAACGGAACAGGAAGCCAGAGGCATATAGAAGAGAGTGGGGGTGCAGAACGGAGCAGGACTCCAGAGGGATATTGAAGAGAGTAGGGGTTCAGAATGGAACAGGACTCCAGAGGCATATAGAAGAGAGTGGGGGTGCAGAATGGAGCAGGACTCCAGAGGCATATAGACGAGAGTGGGGGTGCAGAACGGAGCAGGACTCCAAAGGCATATAGACGAGAGTGGGGGTGCAGAACCGAGCAGGACTCCAGAGGCATATAGAAGAGAGTGGGGGTGCAGAACGGAGCAGGACTCCAGAGGCATATAGAAGAGAGTGGGGGTGCAGAACGGAGAAGGACTCCAGAGGCATATATAAGATAGTGGGGGTGCATAACGTTGCAGGACTCCAGAGGCATATAGAAGAGAGTGGGGGTGCATAAAGGAGCAGGACACCAGAGGCATATAGAAGAGAATGGGGGTGCAGAACGGAGCAGGACTCCAGAGGCATATAGAAGAGAGTGGGGGTGCAGAACGGAGCAGGACTCCAGAGGCATATAGAAGAGAGTGGGGGTGCAGAACGGAGTAGGACTCCAGAGGCATACAGAAGAGAGTGGGGGTGCAGAATGGAGCAGGACTACAGAGGCATATAGAAGAGATTGTGGGTGCAGAACGGAGCAGGACTCCAGAGGCATATAGAAGAGAGTTGGGGTGCAGAACGGAGCAGGACTCCAGAGGCATATAGAAGAGAGTGGGGGTGCATAACGGAGCAGGACTCCAGAGGCATATAGAAGAGAGTGGGGGTGCAGAATGGAGCAGGACTACAGAGGCATATAGAAGAGAGTGGGGGTGCAGAACGGAACAGGACTACAGAGGCATATATAAGAGAGTGGGGGTGCATAACGGAGCAGGACTCCAGAGGCATATAGAAGAGAGTGGGGGTGCAGAACGGAGCAGGACTCCAGAGGCATATAGAAGAGAGTGGGGGTGCAAAACGGAACAGGACTCCAGAGGCATATAGAAGAGAGTGGGGGTGCATAACGGAGCAGGATTACAGAGGCATATAGAAGAGAGTGGGGGTGCATAACGGAGCAGGACTACAGAGGCATATATAAGAGAGTGGGGGTGCAGAACGGAACAGGAAGCCAGAGGCATATAGAAGAGAGTGGGGGTGCATAATGGAGCAGGACTCCAGAGGCATATAGAAGAGAGTGGGTGCACAAATGGAACAGGACTCCAGAGTCATATAGAAGAGAGTGGGGGTGCATAAAGGAGAGCACTCCAGAGGCATACAGAAGAGAGTGGGGGTGCAAAACGGAGCATGACTCCAGAGGCATATAGAAGAGAGTGGGGGTGCATAACCGAGCAGGACTCCAGAGGCATATAGAAGAGAGTGGGGGTGCAAAACGGAGCAGGACTCCAGAGGCATATAGAAGAGAGTGGGGGTGCAGAATGGAGCAGGACTCCAGAGGCATATAGAAGAGAGTTGGGGTGCATAACGGAGCAGGACTCCAGAGGCATATAGAAGAGAGTGGGGGTGCATAACGGAGCAGGACTCCAGAGGCATATAGAAGAGAGTGGGGGTGCAGAATGGAGCAGGACTACAGAGGCATATAGAAGAGAGTGGGGGTGCAGAACGGAACAGGACTACAGAGGCATATATAAGAGAGTGGGGGTGCATAACGGAGCAGGACTCCAGAGGCATATAGAAGAGAGTGGGGGTGCAGAACGGAGCAGGACTCCAGAGGCATATAGAAGAGAGTGGGGGTGCAGAACGGAACAGGACTCCAGAGGCATATAGAAGAGAGTGGGGGTGCATAACGGAGCAGGATTACAGAGGCATATAGAAGAGAGTGGGGGTGCATAACGGAACAGGACTACAGAGGCATATATAAGAGAGTGGGGGTGCATAACGGAGCAGGACTCCAGAGGCATATAGAAGAGAGTGGGGGTGCAGAACGGAGCAGGACTCCAGAGGCATATAGAAGAGAGTGGGGGTGCAGAACGGAACAGGAAGCCAGAGGCATATAGAAGAGAGTGGGGGTGCATAATGGAGCAGGACTCCAGAGGCATATAGAAGAGAGTGGGTGCACAAATGGAACAGGACTCCAGAGTCATATAGAAGAGAGTGGGGGTGCATAAAGGAGCAGGACTCCAGAGGCATATAGAAGATAGTGGGGGTGCATAACGGAGCAGGGCGCCAGAGGCATATAGAAGAGAGTGGAGGTGCATAACGGAGCAGGACTCCAGAGGCATATAGAAGAGAGTGGGGGTGCATAACCAAGCAGGACTCCAGAAGCATATAGAAGAGAGTGGGGGTGCAGAATGGAGCAGGACTCCAGAGGCATATAGAAAGGAGTAGGGGTGCAGAACGGAGCCGGACCCCAGAGGCATATAGTAGAGAGTGGGGGTGCAGAACGGAGCAGGACTCCAGAGGCATATAGAACAGAGTGGGGTTGCAGAACGGAACAGGAAGCCAGAGGCATATAGAAGAGAGTGGGGGTGCAGAACGGAACAGGAAGCCAGAGGCATATAGCAGAGAGTGCGGGTGCAGAACGGAACAGGAAGCCAGAGGCATATAGAAGAGAGTGGGGGTGCAGAACGGAACAGGAAGCCAGAGGCATATAGAATAGAGTGGGGGTGCAGAACGGAGCAGGACTCCAGAGGAATATAGAAGAGAGTGGGGGTGCATAACGGAACAGGAAGCCAGAGGCATATAGAAGAGAGTGGGGGTGCAGAACGCAGCATGACTCCAGAGGGATATTGAAGAGAGTAGGGGTGCATAACGGAACAGGAAGCCAGAGGCATATAGAAGAGAGTGGGGGTGCAGAACGGAG
>NW_027248766.1:15000-17959 GCF_031021105.1 Erythrolamprus reginae | reverse complement strand
CCCTTGTTCTTGTGTTCACTTTCCTATTAAAAACACTTCCCTCCTGAAACTTATTTATTAATCCTTTAACATATTTAAATGTTTCGATCATGTCCCCCCCTTTTCCTTCTGTCCTCCAGACTATACAGATGGAGTTCATGAAGCCTTTCCTGATACGTTTTATGCTTAAGACCTTCCACCATTCTTGTAGCCCGTCTTTGGACCCGTTCAATTTTGTCAATATCTTTTTGTAGGTGAGGTCTCCAGAACTGAACCCAGTAATAATAATAATAATAATAATAATAATAATAATAATAATAATAATAATAATAATAATACTGTACCATCATTAAGTGTTATACTTCATGATTCTCAACAAATGTGTCTTTTATTTTATGAACACTGAGAGCATATGCACCAAAGACAAATTCCTTGTTTGTCCAATCACAATTCCATTCCATTCCATATATTCTATTCTATTCTATTCTATTCTTTTCCGTTCCATTCCATTCCATTCTATTCTATTTTATTCACCTGGTTAGGTAACCCAATGCAGGCAGCCCTTAACTTAACGACTGCCATTGAACCTGTAATTTCTATTGTAAATCATGATGGTCATTATAAATCATATACTGTATTGTCACACAACTTTACACCAAAAACCTCAGTGTTGCAATGGCCGAAAGGTTGAAAAATGGTCATAAGTATTTTTCCCCCCAATGCTATTGTAACTTTGAATGGTCACTAAAGGAACCGCCAGTTGCGGACTACCTGTACATAATAATGGAGTTGGAAGGGACCTTGGAGGTCTTGTAGTCTAATCCCCTGTTCTAACTGTCAGGAAATTTCTCCTTAATTCTAAGTTGCTTCTCTCCTTGTTTAGTTTCCACCCATTCTTGTTCTACCCTCAAGTGCTTTGGAGAATAGATTGACTCCTCCTTCTTTGTGGCAACCCCTGAGATATTGGAAGGCTGCTATCATGTCTCCCCTGGTCCTTCTTTGCATTAAACCAGCCATGCCCAGTTCCTGCAACTGTTCTTCATATGTTTTAGCCTCCAGTCTCCTAATCATCTCTGTTGCTCTTCTCTGCACTCGTATCAACATCCTTTTTGCATCGTGGCAACCAAAACTGAATGCAGTGTCCCAAGTGTGGCCTTATAAAGTAGTATTAACACTTCACGTGATCTTGATTCTATCTCTCTGTTAATGCAGCCTAGAACTGTGTTGGCTTTTTCGGCAGCTGCTGCACACGGCTGGCTCATATCAGATCCCTGGCCAGAGAGATCTGTGGCTGCCGGGGTACGTCTAGATTGAGTGGACTACAACTCCCATCAGCTCTGAGGGTTTCCCTTTGTGGGTGGGGCAGATGGAAATGACACTGTGTCCTGGCTGATTTGAACCCAGGTCCCGCTTACCAGGTTTATCACATACTGGAGCTGGCCAAGCAAGTCCTGTGTGTTTTCCTGGACCACATGAAGCCGATTCAGGGAATGCCGGTAGACTCGGGAACGGAGTTTGCTGGAGAGGGAGCCCAGGCGGACGAAATAACTCTGTTCTCTCTGCTGCTCGTCTAGGGAGGCCGGGCTGACCCCCTGGACCTGGTTGGCCAGCTGGGCTGCAGGGAGGACAAAGAGGGTGTGAAGAGGCCCCCTCGGACCCCCGGAAGAATCAGCCCCCATGGAAGGTTTAAAAAACCTGCCCCCCCCCAATTCCTTCCAACTTTTTTTGTTCTCGTGTCAGTATTTTACATCAGTGTTTCCCAACCTCGGCAACTTGAAGAGATCTGGACTTCAACTCCCAGAATTCCCCAGCCAGATGTCTTCAAGTTGCCAAGGTTGGGAAACACTGTTTTACATGGATGATGGCTCTGGCTTGCTTGTCCGATGAGTCCCCTGCAGATGAGATGGGTGGGTGACAAGGCAGGGAAGGAAGGAAGGAAAAACTGAGAAAGAAAAGAAAAGGAAGGAAGGAAGGAAAGAAAGAAGGCAGGAAGGAAAAAGGAAGGAAAAAGGAAGGAAGGAAGGGAAATGAAAAAGGAAGGAAGGAAGGAAGGAAAATTTGAAAAGGAATGTAGGAAAGAAATGCAAGGAAAAAGGGAGAAGGCATGAAAGTGGAAAAGAAAGGAAGGAAGGAGAAACAGGAAGGAAAGGAAGGGAAGAAAGAAAGAAAGAGATAAAGAGGAAGAAAAGAAAGAAAAAAGAAAGAAAGAAGGGAGGAAGGAAAGGAAGGAAAAATGAAAAAGGAAGAAAGGAAAAAGAAAGGGGGGAAAATAAAAAATAAAAAAAATGAAGGAATGAAAAATGAAAAAAGGAAGGCAGGAGGGAGGGAAGGAAGGAAAATTTGAAAAGGAATGTAGGAAAGAAATGCAAGGAAAAGGGGGGAAATTATGAAAGTGGGAAAGAAGAAAGAAAGAACAGAGGATGAAAAGGAAGGAAGGAAAGAGAAAAATGAAAGAAAGAAAGAAAGAAAGAAAGAGGAAGGAAGAAAGAAGGAAGGAAAGAAGGAAGGAAGGATAATAATAATAATAATAATAATAATAATAATAATAATAATAATAATAATAATAATTTATTAGATTTGTGTGCCGCTCCTCTCCAAAGACTCGAAGGAAGGAAGGAAAAAAGGAAAGAAGGAAGGAAGGATTTTTGAGAATTGATTTTGGAAGCTGACTGGGTGACCCTAATCTGGTTTCTTACTGATGATTGATTGCAGCTAGAGAAGTTCTGCTCTTACCGAGTTCTTCTTCTGACATGGGAAGGTAATAATCCACCATCTCTTCCGTCTTATCCAGCAGGGTGTCCATTCCGCTGACCACAGCTTGCCTAAACAACGTTGCCATCTCCACCCCTTCCTGGAGAGCCCCAGCGCTCTGCACTTGACGGGCAGCATTGATCGTGTTGGACACCACCGACCGAGTCAGGTCAACACCATCATTCATGGTCTCCTTGCCCAGGTTGACAATGTCCGCCGCTCGGTGGGT
>NW_027248766.1:0-5000 GCF_031021105.1 Erythrolamprus reginae | reverse complement strand
GCTTTTCATTAAAAGGAATATTTTACAGAATTGCCCAGACCAAGGGCTTCCAACCTTTGCTCCAGGTAGCAAAAAAGTTGTGCTCACTTGTTTGATCGTGAATTCAGTCCCTTTTGGATGGGGGGGGGGGAGGTTTTGCAGGAGGTTATAAACCCCAGTGGTGAAATGTAAAAATTTTCCCTACCAGTTCTGTGGGCGTGACTTGTGGTCATGGTCATGTGACCGGGTGAGCTCAACCCTCTAAGGCAGTGTTTCCCAACCTTGGCAACTTGAAGATATTTGGACTTCAACTCCCAGAATTAATTAATTAATTTAATTTATTTATTGGATTTGTATGCCCCCCCTCTCCGCAGACTCGGGGCGGCTAACAACAATGATAAAAAACAACATGTAACAATCCAATTTAGTAAAGCAACTAAAAACCCTTATTATAAAAACCAAACATACACACAAACATACCATACATAACTTGTAATGGCCTAGGGGGAAGGAATATCTTAACTCCCCCATGCCTGGCGGCATAAGTGAGTCTTGAGTAGTTTATGAAAGACAGGGAGGGTGGGGGCAGTTCTAATCTCCGGGGGGAGTTGGTTCCAGAGGGCCAGGGCCGCCACAGAGAAGGCTCTTCCCCTGGGGCCCGCCAAACGACATTGTTTGGTCGACGGGACCTGGAGAAGGCCAACTCTGTGGGACCTTATCGGCCGCTGGGATTTGTGCGGTAGAATGCTGGCTGGGGAATTCTGGGAGTTGAAGTCCAGATATCTTCAAGTTGCCATGGTTGGGAAAGATGCTCTAAGGGCATTTGCTGAAAACACACCCATCTGGAATGTATAAAGGCCACAACTCACTCTGCGGTTTAAGATGGGGCTGGAAAAGCTGGGCCGCACCACGGGCACTGCCCACGGCGACCGCGGCCACCATTTCCACAATGTTGCAGGCGGTGTTGACGTAGGGGTAGGTCTCCTTGGCATACCGGTACATGGAGGACCAAACCTGGTAGGCAGAGCTGACCAAAGGTATGTTGGTGACCCTCGTCACGATATTCTGGAGGGAAGAAAAGAAAGTTGATCTCAGCTAGATTCCCCGTGGCTGCCAGGATATGTCTAGATTGCGTGGACTACAACTCCCATCAGCTCTGAGTGTTGCCTTTTGTGGCTGGGGCGGATGGAAGCTCACCGTCTTGGGGATCCCCCACTACTTTTGATGTGTGGGTAGTCCTTGACTCGTTTTGTGACCGTTTGAAGTTACAAGTCACATATGGCTGGTCCTCAAACTTAAGACGATCGCCATATCCTCCTGGTCATATGATTAAAATTTGGCCACTTGCCACTGGCATGGATATGATGGTTGCAGCCAGAAGGATGGAGAGAAGGAGGGAGGGAGGGAGGGAGGGAGGGAAGAAGGGTGGTTGAAGGGATGGAGGGAAAGATGGGTGAAGGAGGGAGGGAGGGAAGGATGGAAGATGGAGGGCAGGAGGGAAAGTTGGATGAAGGGATGGAAGGATGGATGGATGGAAGATGGAGAAATGGAGGGCAGGAGGGAAAGTTGGATGAAGAGATGGAGAAAAGGAGGGAAAGATGGGTGAATGAAGGAATGGATGGAAGATGGAGGGATAGAGGGAAGGAAGGAAGGATGGAACGTTGGATGAAGGGAGGGATGGAGGAAAGGAGCGAAAGATGGGTGAAGGAGGGATGGAGGGAGGGAAAGAGGGAAGGATGGTTGAATGAAGAAATGGAAGGATGGGAGGGATAGAGGGAAGGAAGAAAGGATGGAAAGTTGGATGAAGGGAGGGATGAAGGAAAAGATGGGTGAAGGATGGTGGAAGGAGGGATGGAGGTAGGGTTGGAGGGAAGGATGGAAGGAAGGATGAATGGATGCATGGAGGAAAGGAAGGATGGAGGAAGGGAAGGATGGAAGGATGGAGGGAATGGTGGAAGGAGGAATGAAGGGATGGAGGGAGGGAAGGAGGGAAGGAAGGAGGGAGAGTTCTGAGTAACACCCCTAACCCAAGAAAACTCCAAGGCCAGAAGTTCCTCAAGTTCCAGATGTGCCATATTGGCACATCTGGAAAAATCTGAGTCTGAAAGCTTCCGGGTTCCCCTCCCAAAAAAGCCCAAGTCTCCCTCCCAACACCAACAGTCCATCATCCCAAGGTCCAATCAAGGCATTGCCCCCATGGGAGATACCTCCCACTCACCCCACTCCAGGTGCAGGGCGGAGTGGCCTTGACTCTGGGGGAGAGGAATGTGATTATGGCTAGGTACTCCACGCCACTCCCATTGCCCCCAGCGCTAAGGGTGGCAGCCCTGGAGATCCGAAGAAAAAGATGGGCTCCAGGGGGGATGTGTGACCTTCCTTGTAAGCCATCATTTTCTGAATGAAGAGTTTGGAGACTGACCTCAGTCTTCGTAACATCCTGGTTCTCTCCTTCGGTTGCCATGAGTAGCTCTGTTTCAACTGCAAGAGAACACAATCCAAAGTTTATCACAATATCCATCCATCCATCTGTCCATCCATTCATCTGTCTGTCCATCCATCCATCCATCCACCCATCCATCCATTTACAGTGCTTACCTATCAACGCATCCTCTTTCTCCGTCCTTCCTTTCATGCATGAACGCATCCATCTCTTCATCCATCCATCCATCCATCCTTCCATCCCTCCCTCCCTCCATCCATCCCTTCATACATACATCCTTTATACATCCACCCCTTCATACATCCTCCCTCTCTCCCTCCACTCCTCAATCCCTCTGTCCACTTATAGTATCTATATTATTGATCCATTGATCCATCATCTCCCTATTACTACTATTTACATAACTAGTTGAATTTGGCGATATATACAGTATACCACAAACCAACACGACCTAAGCATAGCCCATAAAATCATCTGCTACAACATCCTTCCTGTCAACGACTACTTCAGCGTCAGCCACAACAACACACAAGCACACAACAGATACAAACTCAAAGAAAACCGCTCCGAACATGACTGCAAGAAATAGGACTTTGGTAACCAAGTAGTTAATGCATAGAACTCATTACCTGACTCTGTAGTATCATCACTTAACCCCCAAAACTTTACCCTTAGACTATCCACCGTTGACCTCTCCCGATTCCTAAGAGGTCAGTAAGGAGCGTGCATAAGTGCACCACAGTGCCTACCGTCTCCTTTCCTAATGTTTCCCTCTTATTAGTATCATGTATGTAAACATTATTATATCTTTGTATACCACCAATATGTACTTGATAAAACAAACAACTAATAAAAATAAATAACAATGTATGCTTACATGTAATAGAACACTATTGCTTTAAGAGCTAGTGTTACAGACTGCCACAAGAGGGAGCCAGAAGAGTGATTCTCTCTTAGCTATTCTGTTTTGTCTTTGTGACTGTGGTGTAGTAAGAACTGGGTTCAAATGTTAATTTATGTTTTTTTAAGCTGAACAAATAAGGCTTATAGTTTTGTATATGTATTGAATGATTTAACTGTGTATGACTAGAACTGTTCTTGTCTAAAATATTTTAATAATAATAATAATAATAATAATAATAATTATTATTATTATTATTATTATTATTTATTAGATTTGTATGCCACCCCTCTCCACAGACTCGGGGCAGCTCACAACAACAATAATAACAATATAACAAATCTAATATTAAAAAAACATCTAAAATCCATCATTAAAACCATACAACACAAGCATACCATACATAAACTATATAAGGAGGGGGGGTATCTCAATTCCCCCATGCCTGGTGATATAGGTGGGTCTTAAGCAATTTACGAAAGGCAAGGAGGGTGGGGGCAGTTCTAATCTCTGGGGGGAGTTGATTCCAGAGGGTCAGGGCCGCCACAGAGAAGGCTCTTCCTCTGGGGCCCGCCAGTTGACATTGTTTATTATTTGCCAAAGTAAATAATAATTTATATACTTAATGTATCTGGATTGTATTACTGAATTATTACTAATATCTCTGGGCTATCAGCTGGATATATGCAAAACCTCCATGTTTCCTATGTGTATCTTTGACAACTAAGAGATTACTCTGCACACTCCTTAACATTTCCTTCCCTCCCTTTCTCCATTTGTCTGCCCATCCTTCTCTCCCTCCCCCCATCCTTCCCTCCCTCCATCCATCAATCCTTCCTTTCCTCCCTCTATCGTTCCTTCTTTCTATCTCTCTCTCTCTCTCTCCTCCCTCCCTCCATCCATCCATCATGTCTCCCCTGGTCCTTCTTTTCTGAAATTTTATAGAATACAGAATTACAGAGATGGAAGGGACCTTGGAGGTCTTCTAGTCCAACCCCCTTCTTAGGCAGGAAACCCTCTTGCATTTCAAACAAATGGTTATCCAACATCTTCTTAAAAACCTCTAGTGTTGGAGCATTCACAACTTCTGGAGGCAAGCTGTTCCACTGGTTAATTGTTCTAGCTGTCAGGAAATTTCTCTGCTTCTCTCCTTGTTGAGTTTCCACCCATTGCTTACTGTCCTGCCCTTAAATGCTTTGGAGAATAGGTGACCCCTTCTTTGTGGCAGCCCCTGAGACATTGGTAGGCTGCTATCATGTCTCCCCTGGTCCTTCTTTTCATCAAACTGGACATACCCAGTTCCTGCAACTGGTTTTTCACGTTTTAGTTTTGTAGGACACCATCAGGATGTAACCAGTGATCATCCTCAAGCGTGTAGGAGGGTGTGGACATGCATGGGAATAGATCAGATGAGCTATTAATCTATTCCAGATTTTCAAAGAGGTGGAACCTGGCCCAGAAGACTAGATCTTCAGATACCAAAGGTTGAGAAGACAGAGTGGGGATGTCAGACAGGTGTACCAAAGGGGCTTTTTTTTTTTTTAAAGGTCTTTATTAAATATATACATTAAAAAGAGAACGTCATCAAGTACAAGTTAAGCAACAAAAAGAAAATAAAGATAGAATCAAAGAGTAAAAGAAAAGATTAAGAGGAAGTAGAGAAAAGAATTATGTCAGCTA
>NW_027248765.1:0-18000 GCF_031021105.1 Erythrolamprus reginae | reverse complement strand
AGGCGAACCTGGGCAAACGCCCCCCTCGCCACAGCTGAGAGATGTTGTTCTAATGTGAGCTGTGGATCGAGGAGGACGCCCAAGTTGCGGACCCTCTCTGAGGGGGTCAATAATTCCCCCCCAGGGTAATGGACGGACAGATGGAGTTGTCCTTGGGAGGCAAAACCCACAGCCACTCCGTCTTATCCGGGTTGAGCTTGAGTCTGTTGACACCCATCCAGGCCCCAACAGCCTCCAGGCACCGGCACATCACTTCCACCGCTTCGTTGACTGGGCATGGGGTGGAGATGTAAAACTGGGTATCATCGGCATATTGATGATACCTCACCCCATGTCCTTGGATGATCTCACCCAGCGGTTTCATGTAGATGTTAAATAGCAGGGGGGAGAGGACCGACCCCTGAGGCACCCCACAAGGGAAAGACCTAGGAGTCGACCTCTGTCCCCCCACTAACACCGACTGTGACCGGCCAGAGAGGTAGGAGGAGAACCACTGAAGAACAGTGCCTCCCACTCCCAACCCCTCCAGCCGGTGCAGAAGGATACCATGGTCGATGGTATCGAAAGCCGCTGAGAGGTCAAGGAGCACCAGGACAGAGGATAAACCCCTGTCCCGGGCCCGCCAGAGATCATCCATCAACGCGACCAAAGCGGTTTCCGTGCTGTAACCGGGCCTGAAACCCGACTGCTGGGGACCTAGATAATCGGCTTCTTCCAAGGACCGCTGGAGCTGGAGTGCCACCACCTTCTCAACAACCTTCCCCATAAAGGGAAGATTGGAGACTGGACGGTAGTTATTAAGCACAGCTGGGTCCAGGGAGGGCTTCTTGAGGAGGGGGCGCACAAACGCTTCTTTATAGAGTGATGGAAAAACTCCCCTCCCCAAGGAAGCGTTGGTAATCTCCTGGGCCCAGCTCCGTGTCACCTCCCTGCTGGCCGAGACCAACCAGGAGGGACACGGATCCAGTAAACAGGTGGCGGAACTCACAGCTCCAATGGCCTTGTCCACTTCATCAGGTGTCACCAGATCAAACTCTTCCCAGACAGGTGGACAAGTATGTGCCCCAGTCACCTCGACTGACTCGTTGTCAGTCGACTCTGCTATACAATTGGAGTCGAGGTCGGCCCGAATCCGAGCGACTTTATCAGCGAAAAACGAGTTAAACTCCTCGGCACTACTCTGCAAGGGCTCCCCAACTCCCCCCTGATTAAGAAGGGAGCGGGTCACCCTAAACAGAGCGGCCGGGCGGGATTCCGCTGATGCAATCAAGGCGGCATGGTACGCGCATCTTGCCGCCTTGAGCGCCACTTTGTAAGTCTTAATAAAAGCTCTTACAAGTGTTCGATCAGATTCAGACCTACTCTTCCTCCATCGCTTCTCTAGACGTCTCTTCTGGCGTTTCAACTCCCGGAGCTCCTCGTTGAACCATGGAGCTCTACGGGGTCTAGCGCCACGGAGAGGTCGCAAAGGCGCAATCCGGTCAAGGGCCTCTGCTGCAGCCTCGTTCCAGGCTTTCGCAAGAGACTCTGCCGAACTGTGGACAAGTGCCTCTGGTATAACCCCAAGCGCCGTCTGAAAGCCCTCTGGGTCCATCAGGCGTCTGGGGCGGAACATCTTAATTGGTTCCGCCTCCCTGCGGGGAAGGATTGGAGCCAGGAAGTCAAGCCGTAGTAGAAAATAGTAGTGGAGAGATTGGACAACCTTGTCTAACTCCTTTTTCAATATTAATTATGTCTTATCTCCATTTATTATTATATTAGCTGTTTGGCCTGAATATATAGTTTCCATCAAATTATTAAATTTATCTCTAAAATGCATCATTTTAATTAATGTCATTAGAAAATTTCGGTTTACATTATCGAAGGTTTTTTGCACATCAATAAAAAGTAATGCCAATTGATTGTCTGATCTTATCTGTACAAATTTCCACCATCAATACTCTTCCCTCAACATCTTTATCAATTATGCTAGGATTTAAATATTCTTTGACATATATCACAATACCTTTTTTGCTTACCCGTGCCAAGGCACAGAACATTTTCCCTAATTTTGAACATTCCAAGTCTTTGTTTCTTGCCTACAAATACCGTATATACTCGAGTATAAGCCGACCCGAGTATAAGCCGAGGCACCAGTTTTGCCACAAAAAACCTGGGAAAACTTATTGACCCGAGTATAAGCCGAGGTTAGAAAATGCAGTGGCTACTGGTAACTTATAAAAATGGAAACCAATAAAATTAAATTAATTGAAACATCAGAAGATTACATGTTTTAGAATATTTATTTTAAAGAAAACCAGTAAACTAGCTCTGT
Source organism: Erythrolamprus reginae (assembly GCF_031021105.1). Taxonomy (NCBI): domain Eukaryota; kingdom Metazoa; phylum Chordata; class Lepidosauria; order Squamata; family Dipsadidae; genus Erythrolamprus; species Erythrolamprus reginae. The sequence goes on along the minus strand of NW_027248765.1, from coordinate 15,686 downwards.
AAATTTAAAACAGGATTCCTTCTCATCATCTCATCATTAATTGGATTTACATTATTGTTCTGTTTTTATATATGCTGTGAGCCACCCTGAGTCCTTGGAGAGGGGCGGCATACAGATCCAGTTAATTAAATAGATAAATGAATGAATGAATGAATGTATGAATGAATGAATGAATAAATAAATAAATCTGTATATCCAAACAGAGCTTCAGCATTAGCTGCTGTGAGGTTATCAGCATAGAAAACCAGATAGGTAGGTAGGTAGGTACGTAGGTAGGTAGATGATAGATAGATAGACAGACAGACAGACAGACTAGTGAGACAAGCAAAACTTGCCCAACACAGACAGCTCTTGTGGTTTTGTATCCTAAATATGCAGGTCCTATTAAGAATCAAACTCATTTTTAAAATATGTAAAATGCTTCCCCTCATACTTGTTAATTGAAACTTGCTCTCAAACCCACTTTATAAAAGGCAACTTTTAAAGATCCACAAACACACTTTAGGAATTCCTGTCTAGCTCTTGCCTTATTAGTTCCTATCCAAGCAAGGACATCAACTACCACAAAATACCATTTTTTAAACAGTTTAAATCCTTACAAAGGAGGGGGGGAAGAATCTTACAGCAGGGGGCCTTTTTAATCCAACTAAGGGCAATGCAGGGAGGGGGCATGCACACACACACACACGCACGCACGACCTCACCAGCTTCCCATTGCTTTTCCCCCCTCCCGTTTGGAGCAAATGGCTGCCTCCTTTGCTTGAGCCAGGGAGAGGAGACACCAGCCCCCACCCCTCCCACAGCTCCTACGGCGTGCGAGAGGGGAAAAAAGCTGGTGCCTCCTCGCTCTTGCTCAAGCAATGGCGCCCTCTTGTGGTGACTTTGTCAATGACCCGAGTATAAGCCGAGGTTGTGTTTTTCAGCCAATTTTTGGGGCTGAAAAACTCAGCTTATACTCGAGTATATACGGTAATACTTGAATTTAGTTTACCCAATTCTAAGAAAACACATTTTCTCTTAATTAAAGAATTCAATCCATTGACATTAACAGACAACATTTTTGTTTCACCCCCTGTAGCCTGCCTATTGGTTATTTGATTTAATGATGGTTTTAGACCTTGTTTCCACTGGAGCTGTGGCCCTGGCTCCTTCACTTTCCTGTCTTACAGGTTTTCCAGGTTCCATAACCTCCCCCTCCCCTGTTCTCAATCCTATTGCTACTTCTTCCAAGTTACGGCTTCCACTTTCTTCTCTATTGAAATCTTCATTTTCCATCAGAATAATCTCATGGAGCTCTTGTACCTTGTCTATAGAATCGATTTTGTATTTTTTCTCCTTCCAAGTAATGAACATTCCCTCCGGGACTAACTATCTGAAAGGGATATTATTTCTGTTCAATTGTGTTGACAAGAATTGGAACCTGCGCCTCTTCTCTCTTACTCTGAGGGGAATTTGTTTCAGGATCAGAATCTCTTTTCCTTTATATCTCAGTGATTCTACTCTGACAGTATTTAAGATTTCATCTCGTAGCTTTCTTTTTAAGAGTCTGACATGGATCTCTCTTGGGTATTTGAAGCTTGTCGCATAACTTATTCATTCATTCATTCATTCATTCATTCATTCATTTATTAGATTTGTATGTCGCCCCTTTCCGTAGACTCGGGGCGGCTTATACTAATTCTATAAACTTTGTCAATCTCCTTACTCATTTCCTCTTTTGATTTGTCAAGTACAAGACCTAAAATTTCAGCAATCAGGTCAGGGAGGTTCTCGTCTCTAAATTCATCTATGTTTTGTATTCGTAAAAAGAAAGGTGATTTTTCGAGTTTGAGATGAAGAATGGCCTCTTCTAAGTTATGGTTGACAACTTCCAATCTGTCTTCAGTTCTTTCCGTTTTCCTTTCAATTTCTGCTGTTTTCTTCTTCACCGCTTCTATCTCTTGTTGGTTTCTTGTTAAAGGAGTTTTCATTACTCCAATCTTCTCGTCCATTCTTCCCATGTTGTGCTTCAGTTGACTAATTTCTTCTCTCACTCCGTCATTGCTTTTTGTAATATTGTCTTGCATTTTTAGTAGAGTTTCTTGTAGTGTATTTAGAGTAACTTCAAGTTTTTGAGGTGATATTTTCTCTTCTGTTAACGTACTTTCAAGAAATCTTTGTCTTGTCTGAGTCGTCAGTAAGAGAGTTTGGTTTTTTGTTCCTTTGTTTTGGGTAAATGTTCTAGAAGCCATTTTCTTTTAGTAATTTAATTTAATAATTAGTAGTTTAAATTATAGTCTTTAAATTACTATAAATATACACACCATTTCTAGTGCTTTAGTCTTTTTATCATTCAATATATCCGATTGTTACGAGGAAGAAGGGGAAATGATCAAACACAATTTAATTAGTTTAGGAGTTTGAGTTTTAAGCAAGTCTTGGAGGAAGGATAGAGATTCTAGTTAAGTAAGACAAATTCTACCTTTCAAAAAGTAAATCTGTTCTATCTTTTCTTTTTTTGGGGGGGAGTGGTGGTGGTAGAACCGGATAGAGTTATGCACAGGGTTTCATCTAAGTCCACCAATAAATAAAATTTCAGAATTTTAATCCAGTAAGAGAAAAAAGAACTGACCAGACCAAATCTCCAGTTGAAATCCTAAGTCACCAGTCAATGTCCTATGGCCTAAATCCAAAAATCCAAGGTCTAAGATCCAAAATTCAAAGTCCAAATTCAAAAATCACAGTCCTCCACGGGATCTCTGAGTGAAACAGGAAACTCCACAGCTCTACACAATTACTACTAGTCAAATTTTAGGGCGAAGTCTTGTTTTCAGGGAAACATGGTAGGTTCTCCAGGTAGTGGGAGGCTTTCTAAGGATTCTTGAAGTCATTCTGATATATTCACAGATTCTTCAGGACATTGCTCCTTGGGGTTTTTTGCTGATATTTCAAGCCATCTCTTTTTTCGGCTTCTTTGAAACTCTGACTTGGACTTTTGAAGATGTTGAATGCCTATAATTGATGCTTCAAGCCATCCCCGCACATCTAAATCACATGTTTCTGGCCCTTCTTTTTGGACATTACTTAGTGATATGCCTAACCAACCTTTCACATCCTCGGCACATTCCTTCGGCAGGTTGGTTAGGCATTCATTAAGCCATTGGGGCAGGGTGTACCCTGACAGCTTACACGAATCCTCTCTTCTTTTTTTTTAAAGCCAGTTCAGCATATTTAAAATGGATTCCTTAAGGTTTTTTGTTTTAAGTTCATCCACTAACATTTTCAGCCATTTTTTATTGAGCTGATGTGGCTTTCTTTTTTCTTCAGTTTTTCCATTCCTTAATGGGCAAGAGCCTTTCCTCTGTAGTTCCTCTCTGAAAAAAAACAGAAGGTTAGCTATGAACTGGACCAACAACGAAGTATTCTTAGTTAAAAATAATGGGAACTGCTTTGATGTCAGGAAATTCTCATTCCTAAAGTATATATCTATAGTTGGGCAGTGGGAGTTGAATGAGGCTATCTACTAGATTTATAGATGTAAAATTATAATGAGCTATAATTCTTTTTTTTTCTAAAATAAGGAGAATGTGAGATTTTTCTGAATTTTCTAAGTTAAGGAGAACCTAATACAAAATTCTGGACCAGGAAGTTTATGGTGGCTATCTAAAAATTTCTCACCTCCATTTCAATTCATAATAGTCTCGGCAGAGCTCCTCATTTGTATCCATTTTATCCATTTTTTGCAACGTGATTTTCTCCATTTTCATTTCTTCTTTTTCTCTTGTTAATTTTTCCATTATTGACGTTTTCCTGTAAAATATAAGGACCAGAGAGATATTAGCCCTCTTGCAATGTAGAGGCGGGAGGAGTGGAGGAGCCCGTATCTAGGGTGGCACAAATTCAAAAATCACAGTCCTCCACAGGATCTCTGAGTGAAACAGGAAACTCCACAGCTCTACACAATTACTGCTAGTCAAATTTTAGGGCGAGGTCTTGTTTTCAGGGAAACATGGTAGGTTCTCCAGGTAGTGGGAGGCTTTCTAAGGATTCTTGAAGTCATTCTGATATATTCACAGATTCTTCAGGACATTGCTCCTTGGGGTTTTTTGATGATATTTCAAGCCATCTCTTTTTTCGGCTTCTTTGAAACTCTGACTTGGACTTTTGTAGAGGTTGAATGCCTATAATTAATGCTTCAAGCCATTCCCGCACATCTAAATCACATGTTTCTGGCCCTTCTTCTTGGACATTACTTAGTGATATGCCTAACCAACCTTTCACATCCTCGGCGCATTCCTTCGGCAGGTTGGTTAGGCATTCATTAAGCCATTGGGGCAGGGTGTACCCTGACAGCTTACACGAATCCTCTCTTCTTCTTTTCAAGCCAGTTCAGCATATTTGAAATGGATTTCTTAAGGTTTTTTGTTTTAAGTTCATCCACTGAAATTTTCAGCCATTTTTTATTGAGCTGATGTGGCTTTCTTTTTTCTTCAGTTTTTTCATTCCTTAATGGGCAAGAGCCTTTCCTCTGTAGTTCCTCTCTGAAAAAAAGCAGAAGGTTAGCTATGAACTGGACCAACAACGAAGTATTCTTAGTTAAAAATAATGGGAACTGCTTTGATGTCCGGAAATTCTCATTCCTAAAGTATATATCTATAGTTGGGCAGTGGGAGTTGAATGAGGCTATCTACTAGATTTATAGATGTAAAATTATAATGAGCTATAATTCTTTTTTTTTCTAAAATAAGGAGAATGTGAGATTTTTCTGAATTTTCTCAGTTAAGGAGAACCTAATACAAAATTCTGGACCAGGAAGTTTATGGTGGCTATCTAAAAATTTCTCACCTCCATTTCAATTCATAATAGTCTCGGCAGAGCTCCTCATTTTTATCAATTTTATCAATTTTTTGGAATGTGATTTTTTCCATTTCAATTTTCATTTGTTCTTTTTCAATTGTAATTTTTTCCATTACTGCCATTTTCCTCTAAAATATAAGGACCAGAGAGATATTAGCCCTCTTGCAATATAGAGGCGGGAGGAGTGGAGGAGCCCATATTTAGGGTGGCACAGGGCCGGAATATCCCGGTTTTGCTAGAGAGAGGAGATATGATGGGAGACATGGGGTAGGCTGCTCTCGGGGAACAAGAGCTCGCTGCTTGAAAGCGATCCCTTGTTCCGGCCCCATGAGCTTAGCCCGGGGTACGGGCGACAAGCGAATCTCAGACCCTAGACTCAGGCGGTTGATACTCAATGCCAGGTCGGTTGTAAATAAAGCTCCCCTCATCCAGGATTTTTCTTTCTTTCTTTCTTTCCTTTCTTTTTCTCCCTCTTTCTCTCTCCCTCTTTCTTTCTGTCTTCCTTCCTTCTTACCATTCTTTCTCTCTCTCTCCTTCCTTCCTTCCTTCTCCCCTCTGCTCCCTCCCTTCCTCCTTTCGTCTCCTCCTTCCCTCCCGTCTTTTCCCTTCTTTTGAAGTTTGCTCTTTGCTTGCTTTTTCTGTCAAACCTTTGCAAGGATATCTGTCTCAGGCTTCTGGAAATAACCTGCAATTCACGTGAGAATTCGCCGTTTCAGTGAGTCTTTGGGACAAGGGCGCCCCACCCTCTCCTGCAGGATTTTTTTTTTTAAAAAGAGTCCGGGGACTATTCCACAAAGTGAAAATAAGACTCGGAGAAGCTTGTTTGTTGACTTGAGGTCAAAGCTTGAGAATGTAGAAAGGTGCCGCTTGGAGAATCAAGAGGAGTGCCACTATGAACGGGAAATTTGGAGTGCCTGGAATCGGTTACCAGACACTTTTAGCACAAAATTATGTTTTTTTTCTCAAGGTGACACACCACCCGAGTTATGCTCGTTTTTTTGGCGAATTTTGACACAATAAGCTCAAAAGGTTGCCCATCACTGGTCTACAAGCCTCGACGCAAACGGAAACACCTCCTCAAGTTTTCTTCAAGCTCCTGATAAATTTCAGTTTTTTCTTTGCAAAGTTTCTTATTTTCTTTAAAAAGTTCATTAATTTTTATTTGTAATTCTTCTTTTTCATTCTGTAGTTTTGAAATTTCCATTGTGTTCCTGCAAATAATGAAGACCAGAGAGAAATTAGCCCCCAGGGTTTTTTTTTACTTGAATTATCAACCTTTTTATTCAATTTTTATTAAATACACATTAAAAATACCTTATGAAATTATGAATGTCATACAGACAGGGTGAACGTAATAGGATTGTGCAAAGATTTGATGAACTATGTGAAGACTTACATATATCTCTGCTCCCTCACTCTCTTCAAATCAGCATCTGATCTTTGCGCTTTTGTCTGAACAATCTAGAGAAGCCAAAATAGATCATAAGTCAGGAATATATTTCCGTAGCAGCCCACTTGCTACCCCTCACTACCCAATTAGTCACACTGGGCTTTCCCCCCTCTTTTTATGATATGAACTATGTCTCAGTCATGCACACTCAACAGGTTCTATGAACTATGTGAAGACTTACGAGCCTTTCCTCTGTAGTTTCTAGTGGCTATCTAAAAATTTCTCACCTCCACTGCAATTTGTAATGTTCTCGGCAGAGCTCCTCATTTTTATCAATATTTTCAATTTTTTGGAATGTGTTTTTTTCCATTTCAATTTTCATTTGTTCTTTTTCTATGGTAATTTTTTCTATTACTGCCATTTTCCTGCAAAATATAAGGACCAGAGAGATATTAGCCCTCTTGCAATATAGAGGCGGGAGGAGTGGAGGAGCCCATATCTAGGGTAGCACAGGGCCGGAATATCCCGGTTTTGCTGGGGAGAGGAAGATATGTTGGGAGACATGGGGTAGGCTGCTCTCGGGGAACAAGAGCTCGCTGCTTGAAAGCAATCCCTTGTTCCGGCCCCATGAGTTTAGCTCGGGGTACTGGCGACAAGCAAATCTCGAACCATATGCTCAGGCTGTTGATATTCAATGCCAGGTCAGTTGTAAATAAAGCTCCCCTCATCCAGGATTTACTCCTAGATGAGGAGGCTGACCTGGCATGTGTTACTGAGATCTGGCTGGGCCCAGAAGGAGGAGTCCATCTCTCTGAAATGTGCTCAGTTGGGTTGCAGGTGTGGCGCCAGCCACGACCCCAGGAAAGGTGGGATGAGTGGCTATTATAGCGAAAAAGACCTTCAGCCTACGCAGGCTTGCTGGCCTGAGATTACGGGTTGTGAGTCCCTCTTTGTGAAGTTGAACCTAGGGGTTCAGGTGGGCTTGTTGCTCATGTACCTGCCTCCCAGCTGCGTGTCAACAGCCCTGCCTGTGCTACTCGAGGAGGTAGCTGGGCTGGCAGTGGAGTTCCCCAAGCTTATTGTCTTGGTGGACATTAACCTGTTGCTCGGAGAATCCTCTGGATTGGTGCAGGAGTTTATGGCCACCATGGCAACCATGGACCTGACCGAAGTAATTTAGGGTGCAACTCATGAGGGGGGCATGCTCCTGACATGGTATTCCCCACAGAGCAGTTGAGCAATGATCTGAAATTAAGGGTCTTAAATATTTTGCCTTTGTCATTTTCTGCTACGGCTTGATTTCAAGGCTTCAATCCTCCTCTGCAGGGAGATGGAACTGATTAGGTGATTCCTTCCCAGGCGCCTGATGGACCCAGAGGGCTTTCAGAGGATACTTTCATCTGCTGGTCCATTACTCTGGGGGGGAAGAAACCATCTTCTTTCAGCTGTGGCAACGGGCATGTTTGCCTGGTGCACCAGTTGCGGCCTTACTTGGACCATGAGTCTCTACTCACAGTCGCTCATGCCTTTATCACCTTGAGATTCAACTACTGCAATGCTCTCTACATGGGGCTAACTTTGAAGAGTGTTTGGAAAATTAAAATTGTGCAAAATGCAGCCGTGCAAACGGTCATGGGCATTCCTAGACATGCCCCTCTTTCTCCAACACTACGTGGATTGCATTGGTTGCTGATTGTTTTCTGGACACAATTAGTGTTGGTAATGACCTATAAAGCCAAACATGGCATCGGTACTTGGCGGTACTTGTGGGACCGCCTTCTGCCGCATCAATCCCAGCAATTGGTGAGGTCCCACAGAGTTGGCCTTCTCCAGGTCCCATCAACTATACAATGTCGTTTGGTGGTGCGTAGGTGAAGACCTTTTATGTGGGGGCTTCTGAATCAGCTCCCCCTGGAGATTCGCTCTGCCCCCCCTTCATTTATGCCACCAGGCTTGGGGCAGTTAGATCTCAGTCCCCCTGGCCGACCAAATGTTTGTATGGCTGTTGTTTGAATGGGTATGACTGATTTTTAATATAATTGAGGTTTTTAGATTGTCTCTATAGTTTTAACTTAATTGGATTTGCTATTGTATTTGTATTGTATATGTTTTTATATGTTGTAAGCCACCCCGAGTCCTTAGAGAGGGGCGGCATATAAATCCAATAAATAAAATAAATAAAATAAAAATAAACATTTCTCACCTATCCAGTTCTTCTTTCAACTCATTAATTTCTTGGAGGAGCTCTACTTTCTTGATGGCATCTTTTTTAATTTTTGTGCTGAGACTTTCATTTTCTTTTATAATTTTTGAATCTCGTCTTCTTTCTCTGAAGTAATTTTCCTGTAAAATATCAAGAGCAGAGTGAAGTTAGCCCCCTTAGGTTTTTTTACTCAAATTGTAAAACTTGTTTAAAATTAAAACTAATTGAAATATTGAAGAAACGATGAGAAAGTCAGGGTTGCTATCTAAAATTTTCTCACCTCAACTTTTCTTCAAAGTCTTCACAAATTTCAATTTTTTCCTTGGCAAAGTTTCTTATTTTCCTTAAGAAGTTCATTAATTTTTATTTCTAATTCATTTTTTTCAGTTAGCAGTTTAGAAATGTCCTTTGTCTTCCTGCAAATAATGAAGACCAGAAAGAAATTAGCCCCTAGGATTTTTTTTAACTTGAATTATCAACCTTTTTATTCAATTTTTATTAAATACACATTAAAAATACCTTATGAAATTATGAATGTCATACAGACAGGGTGAACTTAAGAGGATTGTGCAAAGATTTGATGAACTATGTGAAGACTTACATATATCTCTGCTCCCTCACTCTCTTCAAATCAGCATCTGATCTTTGCGCTTTTGTCTGAACAATCTAGAGAAGCCAAAATAGATCATAAGTCAGGAATATATTTCCGTAGCAGCCCACTTGCTACCCCTCACTACCCAATTAGTCACACTGGGCTTTCCCCCCCTCTTTTTATGATATGAACTATGTCTCAGTCATGCACACTCAACAGGTTCCTTATGTACTAGATTGCTTACCTGATGGGAACGCAACTTTATGCTGGGCTAGAAAATAGTCTTAGTTAATTTCTTTAGGAAATGTAAAACACAGTGGTTCAAAACAATTATGAATCATCTAAATTTTATTTCACTGCTATTGGTATTGTATGTGGCCAAGGAAAGTAGCTAATGTAGCAAAGAAGGAACCGACCAAGAATTAGCATCAGCTCTGATAATTGCCATTCTTTTACAGAAATTACAAATAAACTAGTCTGTATAGATGTGTGTATGGATTTCATATATGCAATAGAAATATAAAGCGAACATATATACTACATAAAATATGCTGCACATGCATTATTAACCATTACCAATTGTGAAAAAATCATTTATTTTCATTTTTCTCATAGTAATATTCTAAGGTGAGCTGCAAGTATACATTATATACCTCAGCATGTCTTTGTGCCAGAAGACGATGTCTCGAACTTTCTCCTTCCGGAGACAAAATACCCTATTTTAAAAAAGCAAATTGACAGTGATTAAAGACACTAATTTTTCTATCAACAATTCTAAATGACTTGGGTTGATGTTAAACATTGTTTCCTCTTCAAATCTGGGGTACCAACTATATCTCTGCCATCTAAACTTTGACACATGCCTGGAAATTCACACTACTGAAAAAAATAACATTTTACTATTCTTCCAAAACTGAAGAAACTTCTTGGATTACGGTCTACAATTTTTCAAAAAAAACCAAGCAAAGAAAAAGGAAAGTCCAGTTTCTTCTCGGTTGGATGAGTTCCTGCTGTTTTCCTAATAAGATTTTTCAGAAGTGGTTTGGTGTTGCCTCCTTTCTAGGGGAAGAAAAGGTGACTGGGTCAGGGTCACCCACTTGGCTTTGTGCCTAAAGTGGGACAAGGAATGCCGGTCTCTGGGTGCGCAGGGTGACGCCTTAACCACGATACCAAACTGGCTTTCTTGGGTTGCTAATGCAAGCTAACAATGTATTTCAAAGGTCAAAACAAAAACCTAAACGGTCAACTGAGGATAAACAGAAATCACAATTCATATTCTATCTGTCTGTCTATCTGTGTTTCTCCAACTACCTACTGTTCTTTCTATCGATATGTCTGTCTGACTGAATATCTGTATCTATCTATCTATCTATCTATCTATCTATCTATCTATCCTATCTATCCCTACCTAGCTACCTAACTATCTGCCTAAAATTTCTATATGTTCCATCACACATTTACTGTGACACCGTATGAACAAATGTTTTCTCTTACCCCCTGGCCGACCAAATGTTTGTATGGCTGTTGTTTGAATGGGTATGACTGATTTTTAATATAATTGAGGGTTTTAGATTGTCTCTATAGTTTTAACTTAATTGGATTTGCTATTGTATTTGTATTGTATATGTTTTTATATGTTGTAAGCCACCCCGAGTCCTTAGAGAGGGGCGGCATATAAATCCAATTAATAAAATAAATAAAATAAAAATAAACATTTCTCACCTATACAGTTCTTCTTTCAATTCATTATTTTCGTGGAGGAGCTCTACTTTCTCGATGGCATATTTTTAAATTTTTCAGCTGAGACTTTCATTTTGTTTTATAATTTTTTCAATCTCCTCTTCTTTCTCTGAAGTAATTTTCCTGTAAAATATCAAGAGCAGAGTGAAGTTAGCCCCCTTAGGTTTTTTTATTCAAATTGTAAAACTTGTTTAAAATTAAAACTAATTGAAATATTGAAGAAACGATGAGAAAGTCAGGGTTGAGTCCCGTTTTCCAAAGAGAGAAAGAAAGGCAAATGGAGAGGAAGGAGGACAGAGAGTCCCATTTTCAAGAGAGGAGGAAAAAGATAGAGAAGGCAAATGGAGAGGAAGGAGGATGGATGGATGGATGGATGGATGGATGGATAGATAGGAATTCTTTCCCCTCTCAGTGAGGGAGCTGCAGGAGAGGCGGGGCGGGCATTCTCACTGCAGAGACCGGCGAAGGTGATTTTCAATGTCGGGTGCGCCGGCGAAGGTTTTTTTTACTTTGAATGTTCCGGGCGGACTGGCAGGGGGATGGGGAGTGCGCGCGCCCGCCCACGCGCCCGACATTGAAAATCACCTTCGCCGGTCTCCGCTGTGAGAAGAACGGAGAGAGAACGAGAGAGAGTGAGAGCAACAGGGCAAGATAAAGAGAAAGTGAGAAAGAGAGAGAGAGAGAAAGGGGGGAGAGAAAGAGATAGCAAGAGAGAGAACAAGAGAGAGAAAGTGAGAGAAAGAAAACAAGAGAGAAAGAGTGAGAGAGGGAGAAAGCAAGAGAGAGAGAGAAAGAAAACAAGAGAGAGAAAGTGAGAAAAAAAGAGAGCAAGAGGGGGAGATAAAGAGAGAGAGAGATGAGAGAGGAAGGAAGAGAGTGAGAGAGAGGAAGAAAGCAAGCAAGAGAGAGACAGAAAGAGAAAGCAAGCACTTAAATAATAACAGAGAAAAAAAACCCCAGCCCTCACCTGTTTTTATTAATAGTTATGTTTTTGGTTTTGCTGGTTGTTTTAGTTTTAATAGTAATGGATTTTGGTTTTTTTTAATTATTAATTTCTTTTAATAAAAAAGAAGGGATTTTTTTCTTATTTATTTCTTGTTTGTTTGTTTGTTTGTTTATTTATTTCTATGCGGCCCAGTCCCAAGGGGACTGCCGTTCAGACACTATACTTTTCCGCCCACACCGAAAAAAAATTAGAGGGAACATTGATCACAAGAATGTTATTTTATTCTATCAGGCAAGGTGGATAAGTTCTGTGTCCCATCAGTCTTGGTTTCCACGCAGGGCTTACAGATAGGATTTAGGAAGTGTGCTTTCTGTCTCAAGATTCCTGCTTTATAAACAACCTTCCTATGAAGATTCAAACACCCTTGATCGTTTTTGGTCTCCAGTTATGGGGCTGTGGAAGCCTGCTTGTATTTGTTATGTGGATAAGGAATTTTTTTTTTAACGTGGCCCTATATACAGTAATAGCCATTTAATACTATTTAAATGTCAGGGTCAGAAATGACAGGTCTGTTGAGATGGTTGTTTTGTTCCTTAGTAAATGAATGGCCAGATTAATGGGGAATAAGAGTAAAGAATAATTGTAGCACCATCGTGTGAAGATGGTCTACATCACATGGCAGACCTTAAACCTTCTCTATCAGTCGGACCAGATGGTCTATGTGCATACTTCCTAAAAAAGCTCTCTTCTGCCATAGCTGAACCACTAAGCATAATTTTTGAAAAATCCTTCAGAACCAGCACACTTCCTAAACTATGGTTGAAAGCAATGGTCATCCCCATCTTCAAAAAAGGAGACCCCTCTCTTGTAGATAACTACAGACCAGCTTCACTATGCTGCATCCCATGCAAAGTTATGGAATCAATGATAAACAAATCAATTACTCTCCATTTAGAAACTAACAATTTGCTCTCTAACAAACAATTTGATTTCAGAAAAAAACTATCCTGCAACCTGCAGCTCCTCCACTGCAAAAATATATGGACAACTCATCTAGATCAAGGGAAATCTACAGATGCAATTTATATTGACTTCTGCAAAGCCTTTGATTCAGTGGTCCACGACAAACTACTCCTAAAACTCAAATCCTATAGCATCTCAGGATCCCTCCACAGATGGATTACAGCATTCCTGTCAAACAGACAACAAGTGGTCAAAATAGGAAGCACCATATCCACCCCTGTCCCAGTTAAAAGCGGTGTTCCCCAAGGTAGTGTACTGGGACCAACGCTCTTCATTCTCTACATCAATGACCTTTGCGATTACATCACAAGCAACTGTGTCCTCTTCGCCGATGATGTAAAACTCTTCAACACCACCGATAACACAACTACTCTCCAAAAAGACCTTGACGCTGTTTCTGAGTGGTCTAACACATGGCAACTCCAAATCTCAACTAGCAAATGCTCTGTCCTACACATTGGGAAGAAGAATCTAAACTCCAAATACGAACTTAATAATCAAATTATCACAGATAATCCCCACTCGGTTAAAGACCTTGGTATACTAATAACAAAAGATTTAAGTGCCAAAGCCCACTGCAACAATATAGCCAAGAAGGCTTCAAGAGTTGTAAACCTAATCCTACGTAGCTTCTGCTCTGGCAATCTCACACTACATACTAGAGCTTACAAAACTTTTGCCAGACCCATCCTCAAATACAGCTCATCTGTTTGGAACCCATATTACATCTCAGACATTAACACCCTTGAAAATGTTCAAAGATACTTCACCAGAAGAGCCCTTCACTCCTCCACTCGAAATAGAATACCCTACGAGACTAGACTTTCAATCCTGGTCCTAGAAAGTTTAGAACTAAGACGCCTTAAACAAGATCTAAGTATTGCCCACAAGATCATATGCTGCAACGTCCTGCCTGTCGGCGACTACTTCAGCTTCAACCACAACAACACAAGAGCACACAACAGATTTAAACTTAATATTAACCGCTCCAAACTTGACTGTAAAAAGTATGACTTCAGTAACCGAGTTGTCGAAGCGTGGAACTCATTACCGGACTCCATAGTGTCATCCCCAAACCCCCAACACTTTACCCTTAGATTATCTACGGTTGACCTATCCAGATTCCTAAGAGATCAGTAAGGGGCGAGTAGAAATGCACTAGAGTGCCTTCCGTCCCCTGTCCTATTACTCTCCTATATCTCCTATATCTCTTCTTCTATTCTTTCATTGATATATTCTATTCCTATATATATAGGTATATGTATGTGTATGTATGTATGTATGTATGTGTGTATATGTATATCTACAAGAGAGGGGTCGAATCCCAGTAAAGGAAAGGGTGTGGCTAGCTGATGAGGCCAGAACAAGGCCGAAATGGGACCATCCTAGTCTCCCTTAATTTTAAAATTCCAGCTAAAAAAACATTTAACATATATATGTATGTTTATATATATATATGTATATGTATGTATGTGTATGTGTATGTATGTATGTATGTATGTGTATGTGACGGTCTTGGTATATTCGGGTTTCTTCCCGTGTAGGATTTGGAAATTTCTGGCGACGTTTCGATGAGGTCCCACTCATCTTCAGTCTGGTGTTTCTGTCCTTGTTCTCAGGCGAAGAGAACAAGGACAGAAACACCAGCCTGAAGATGATTAGTGGGACCTCATCGAAACGTCGCCAGAAATTTCCAAATCCTACACGGGAAGAAACCCGAATATACCAAGACCGTCATACCTGTACCCGTGAAAATCTACGAAAACATATATATATATATATATATATATATATATATATATATATATATATATATATGTCACATGTTTAAGCTGAATTTGAAAATTAAGGGAGACTAGGATAGATCTATTTCGGCCTTATTTTGGCCTCATCAGCTAGCCATACCCACCTGGACTTGAACCTGCAACCTTTGCCTTGTAAGGCAGAGATTTATCCTCTAGGCTACAGTATCCAATCCCTTCAGCTCTGTACCAGGGAAGGGTTACATTTTTGTGTCGAATCACCCTGGTATATTGAAGGAACATCACAGCTCCTTTTTTGCCTCTCGGCCCAACCCAGGGCCATTTCCAAGGCAGTTAATTTTATTGATAGCCGACAATTCTATCTATATGTGTCACATGTTTAAGCTGAATTTGAAAATTAAGGGAGACTAGGATAGATCTATTTCGGCCTTATTTTGGCCTCATCAGCTAGCCATACCCACCTGGACTTGAACCTGCAACCTTTGCCTTGTAAGGCAGAGATTTATCCTCTAGGCTACAGTATCCAATCCCTTCAGCTCTGTACCAGGGAAGGGTTACATTTTTGTGTCGAATCACCCTGGTATATTGAAGGAACATCACAGCTCCTTTTTTGCCTCTCGGCCCAACCCAGGGCCATTTCCAAGGCAGTTAATTTTATTGATAGCCGACAATTCTATCTATATGTGTCACATGTTTTAGCTGAATTTGAAAATTAAGGGAGACTAGGATAGATCTATTTCGGCCTTATTTTGGCCTCATCAGCTAGCCATACCCACCTGGACTTGAATTTTGTATATTCTCCATTGACTCTGGAAGGAGAGTCCATCATGGGTTGTAAACCAATCCTATTGGTAGAGACTGAGTTAATTTAAATAATTAATTAACTGGCACCGCCCCCTTAGCAGCCCCCATGAGCCAGTTTTAAAAACTCAGTCTAAGTGTAGAGACGTTTGAGTTTTTGTCTTATGAGTTACCTTATGTTATTTTGACATATTGGTTAATTAAAATTGATTAAAATTGTTTTGTTATTTAAAATTGAATACCTTACCGTTTTAATGTTTTCTCTCTTGTGTTTTCACAGGTCAACTTTCCAGTAAGGGGTCTCTGCCCTCCGTGGGCACTCCCCCACCGTTTTTCTCCTCGGGGGCCCCTTCCCTCCGCGGGTACCACCCCAAGCGAGGAGCAACACAGCC
>NW_027248764.1:0-18254 GCF_031021105.1 Erythrolamprus reginae | reverse complement strand
TGCCTGTCGGCGACTACTTCAGCTTCACCCGCAACAACACAAAAGCACACAACAGATTTAAACTTAATATTAACCGCTCCAAACTTGACTGTAAAAAATATGACTTCAGTAACCGAGTTGTTGAACTCATTACCGGACTCCATAGTGTCATCCCCAAACCCCCAACAATTTACCCTTGGATTATCTACTGTTGACCTATCCAGATTCCTAAGAGGTCAGTTAGGGGCGAGTACAAGTGCACTAGAGTGCCTTCCGTCCCCTGTCCTATTGCTCTCCTATATCTCCTATACCTTTCTTCTATTCCTATATCTCTTCTTCTATTCTTTCATTGATATGTTCTATTACTATACCTTCTTTTCTATTATTTCTTAGATATATTTTACTATGCGTATCTCCTCTATAACCTTCATCATGTATTTTACTATGTGCATATAGATATATACCCACTAAAACCCTCATTGTGTATTGGACTAAATAAGTAAGTAAGTAAGTAAGTAAGTAAGTAAGTAAGTAAGTAAGTAAGTAAGTAAGTAAGTAAGTAAATAAATACTTTCCCTTTATAACCACAATTTGTATGACTTTTGAGGGTATCCTGTTGCTTAAAAAGTTGACGTGGTAGACAAAAATGGTGGTTATTTTTGGATCCAGAGGCCAAAAGTTAGTTGAAAACAAGTCACAGATTTAAGACAACAAAATTGCTGTTCCCCACTTGTTCTGTCGGGCTCTCTGGTAGACTCCTCCCAAAAATTCACAGGTACAAATTTCAGACACACACACGTTTGAAAATTCAAAACAATGTTCTTTATAATGAAAATCCACTTAAACCAAGCCCTCTTTT
The DNA here is from genome assembly GCF_031021105.1 of Erythrolamprus reginae. NCBI lineage: Eukaryota > Metazoa > Chordata > Lepidosauria > Squamata > Dipsadidae > Erythrolamprus > Erythrolamprus reginae. The sequence continues at coordinate 17,416 of NW_027248764.1, read as the reverse complement.
GGTATAGCAAAGAGCACTTGTCTCCAAACAAACTGGTAATTGGTACAAGTCCCTTATCAGTTCTATGATACTTAGCTTGCAGCTGTGAGGCAATTCACAGTCCTTCTTCTTTCACAAAGTGAAACACACTTTGCTCTGGTTTAGTTTCAAAGCGGAGAAAAATCAGCACACAAAAGGTCAAAGTCAGTAAAGCAGGCACGAAACACAACGATCAGATAATCCTCCACGATGGCCAAACCCACAGGCTGCTCTTTATAGCAGCCTCACTAATTACCACAGCCCCACCCAACCACAGGTGGCCTCATTTTCTTTGATAATAATCTCTCAGTTGTTGCCTATGCATCGCTCTCCGCATGCGTGGCTGTATCATTAACTCTTGTTCCGAATCCAAGGAGGAGCTAGATAATTGATCTCCTTCTGAGCTGTCTGCCACACTCTCCTCCTCCCTGTCACTCATGTCTTCTTGGTCAGAGGAGCCTTCATCAGCAGATTCCACCGGGGGCAAAACAGGCCTGCAGCATGTGGATGTCTCCCCCACATCCACAGTCCTTGGGGCAGGAGCTGGGCCAGAGCTAACCACAACACCACTGAATGACTCTTAAGTAGGCATCTCCAAGTTCAGTGTCCCACTGATGCTACCCAAGCCAAGATTTCTGAATCACCCAGCTACCTGGCTATCCTTCCAAGGCAGCAACAATTTCAACCTTCCAACCTTTCCCCGCTCCAGGCCTTTTCCATGACCTCACCAACCCGATTCTCCAGAATGGGAAAAACAGGACAGAGACCGCTCAGTTCAAGGCGATGAATGCCGATACTGTTTCACTCCAGCCCATAAACACTTTGCAGCTTTCGGCAGGAAAAGCTTGCCAAAACACACACACACCAAGAAAATAATAAACATTTATCAATATCTCCGAGAACAGAAAGCAGACTGCAGATCACGACGATTCAGAGCGAACGTTGCTTAGTCTGCTTTTTAAATGTTTCCATTCCCTCTGAACAACCGTTCCCCAGGGACCTGTCAGAAGTCTTTGTACGTATTTGAAGCACGGCTCAAACAGCTGATCGGAGATGTTTTTCCTCTCCTTATGGCTCTTTCCTCATTTGCATCCTCTTGCAAATAAAAGAACCCGGCCTTCCTGCATTCTTGAGTTTTGCTTACACGTCTGGCCTGAAAATTCGTTTTCCGCCTTGTGGTGCCCGATGCCCTTTGCGGCAAACAACCAGGGACCTTATTTTGCTGTATCCAGTGTCTGCAAAGCATAGAAACATAGAAGACTGACGGCAGAAAAAGACCTCATGGTCCATCTAGTCTGCCCTTATACTATTTTCTGTATTTTATCTTAGGATGGATCTATGTTTATCCCAGGCATGTTTAAATTCAGTGACTGTGGATTTACCAACCAAGTCTGCTGGAAGTTTGTTCCAAGGATCTACTACTCTTTCAGTAAAATAATATTTTCTCACGTTGCTTTTGATCTTTCCCCCAACTAACTTCAGATTGTGTCCCCTTGTTCTTGTGTTCACTTTCCTATTAAAAACACTTCCCTCCTGGACCTTATTTAACCCTTTAACATATTTAAATGTTTAGATCATGTCCCCCCTTTTCCTTCTGTCCTGCAGACTATACAGATTGAGTTCATGAAGTCTTTCCTGATACGTTTTATGCTTAAGACCTTCCACCATTCTTGTAGCCTGTCTTTGGACCCGTTCAATTTTGTCAATATCTATTTGTAGGTGAGGTCTCCAGAACTGAACACAGGATTCCAAATGTGGTCTCACCAGCGCTCTATATAGCGGGATCATAATCTCCCTCTTCCTGCTTGTGATACCTCTAGCTATGCAGCATACCAGCCTGCCTTTCCTTGAGGATCTGTATACTGCACGAGTCAAAAAGACGGCGGTGAAAATATCTACATCCTTGCATCCTGGACATAAATTGTTTCAACTTCTACCCATAAAATGATACTATAGAGCCATGATGGCGAACCTATGGCACACGTGCCACAGCTGGCACATGGAGCTGTATCGGAGGACACATGAGACATTGCCCTATGTCAGCTCCCCGGCTGATTTTCAGCCTTGGGAAAGGCCGTTTCACCCTCCGGACGCTTCTGGGAAGCTTCCCTAAAGCTCCAGAGTGCCAAAAACACCCCAACAGACAAACCAAAAGTTCAGAAAACGCCCTTCTGGTTTGCCCGTTGGGCTGTTTTTTGCACTTTGGAGGGTTCAGGGAAGCTTCCTAAAGTTCCGAAGTGCAAAAAACAGCCCAATGGGCAAACAGGAAGTTCAGAAAACGCACGTCCGGTTTGCCCATTGGGCTGTTTTTTGCACTCCAGAGATTTTGGAGGTTTGAAACAGAGCAACAGTGGTGCCTTCTTTATCACTGCACCACTCCCAGAGCTCTTCATATTAGGGCCCCATGACAACTGGCCCAGCAAGATTTTAAGGCTCCTAAGTCCCTTTTTCCCCCCCAGTGCTGGTATAATTTTGAGTTTTCCCTAAAGGAAAACATGTCTCAAATGTGTGGGGGGGGGTGTTTTCAAAAGGCCACTGGACTTTTTTGGTTTTGGTTTTCCTTTTGAAGACCTTTTGCTTCTCATTCAAAGAAGCTTCTTGGTTCAGAACGCCTTCTGTTGCACGAATCCCAGCGACCAGTTAGGTCCTCCACCTTCCTCCTCCTCCTCCTCTTCTTCTCCTTCTCCTCCCCTCTCCTCTTCCTTCTCTTTTCTCCTCCTTCCTCCTCCTCTTCCCCCTCCTCCTTCCTCCTTCTCCTATTCTTTTTTCTCCTCCTTCTCCTCCTCCTTCCTCCTCCTCCTATTCCATCTCTTTCTCCTCCTTCCTCCTCCTCCTTCCTCCTCCTATTCTTCTCCTCCTTTTCTTCCTTCCTCCTCCTCTTCCTCCCCTTCCTCCTCTCTTCTCTTCTCCTCTCTCCCCTCTCCTCTTCTTCTCTTTCTCCTCCTTCCTCCTCCTCTTCCCCCTCCTCCTTCCTCCTTCTCCTATTCCTTCTCTTTCTCCTCCTTCCTCCTCCTCCTTCCTCCTCCTCCTATTCCTTCTCTTTCTCCTCCTTCCTCCTCCTCCTTCCTCCTCCTCTTCTTCTCCTCCTTTTCTTCCTTCCTCCTCCTCTTCCTCCCCCTTCCTCCTCCTCTTCTTCTTCTCCTTCTCCTCCCCTCTCCTCTTCCTTCTCTTTCTCCTCCTTCCTCCTCCTCTTCCCCCTCCTCCTTCCTCCTTCTCCTATTCCTTCTCTTTCTCCTCCTTCCTCCTCCTCCTTCCTCCTCCTCCTATTCCTTCTCTTTCTCCTCCTTCCTCCTCCTCCTTCCTCCTCCTCTTCTTCTCCTCCCTTTTCTTCCTTCCTCCTCCTCTTCCTCCCCCTTCCTCCTCCTCTTCTTCTTCTCCTTCTCCTCCCCTCTCCTCTTCCTTCTCTTTCTCCTCCTTCCTCCTCCTCTTCCCCCTCCTACTTCCTCCTTCTCCTATTCCTTTTTTCTCCTCCTTCCTCCTCCTCCTTCCTCCTCCTCCTATTCCATCTATTTCTCCTCTTCCTCCTCCTCCTTCCTCCTCCTCTTCTTCTCCTCCTTTTCTTCCTTCCTCCTCCTCTTCCTCCCCTTCCTCCTCCTCTTCTTCTTCTCCTTCTCCTCCCCTCTCCTCTTCCTTCTCTTTCTCCTCCTTCCTCCTCCTCTTCCCCCTCCTCCTTCCTCCTTCTCCTATTCCTTCTCTTTCTCCTCCTTCCTCCTCCTCCTTCCTCCTCCTCCTATTCCTTCTCTTTCTCCTCCTTCCTCCTCCTCCTTCCTCCTCCTCTTCTTCTCCTCCTTTTCTTCCTTCCTCCTCCTCTTCCTCCCCTTCCTCCTCCTCTTCTTCTTCTCCTTCTCCTCCCCTCTCCTCTTCCTTCTCTTTCTCCTCCTTCCTCCTCCTCTTCCCCCTCCTCCTTCCTCCTTCTCCTATTCCTTCTCTTTCTCCTCCTTCCTCCTCCTCCTTCCTTCTCCTCCTATTCCTTCTCTTTCTCCTCCTTCCTCCTCATCCTTCCTCCTCCTCTTCTTCTCCTCCTTTTCTTCCTTCCTCCTCCTCTTCCTCCCCCTTCCTCCTCCTCTTCTTCTTCTCCTTCTCCTCCCCTCTCCTCTTCCTTCTCTTTCTCCTCCTTCCTCCTCCTCTTCCCCCTCCTCCTTCCTCCTTCCTCCTCCTCTTCCTTTTCTTTCTCCTCCTCCCTCCTCCTCTTCTTCTTCTCCTTTTCTTCCTTCCTCCTCCTCTTCTTCTTCTCCTTTTCCTCCTCCTCCTCCTCTTCCCCTTCCTCCTTCTTCCAGGTTTACAATGTAAACCTCACTGTATACTAATAAGAGGCCCTCTTGGCATCTCTTTTGCATCGTGTGTTCTTCTTGCTGTAATTTACTGATTGTTTGGCCTCTGCCTATAAGAACATGTATGTATAGTATATATTCTGTGTTCTGGGCATGGGCCTCCAGAGTAAACCCCAACTCAGAAATCACTTGTTTCATGATAAAATCCCACTCTTTATTTGAAATCAAGCATACAGAGTTTAAAACAGCACAGGAGCAGTTATTTTTCTCTTTAGAGCTAGCTGTAATCTATGTCCTGGAAGACAAGACACTCATTCGTATCTGCATTCCTGAGAAAAAGCCCATTCATTTACTTAAACATATGCAACTGCTCACCAAAGCTTTCCCTAGCACAGCGTCCAACAAGGATTGTCTTTTTGAAGCAGAAATCATGGTTTTAAAGCTTTGTTCAAAACAAGCCCCCCCCCCCCCAGTTTCACGTCTCTTCCATAGAACGGTGTTGATTCTCTACGCCCCATTTCCCACAATCCTTTTTCTTTATACTGCCTGGAAGTGACATCACACTTGTAACGCTCTCTACATGGGGCTACCTTTGAAAAGTGTTCGGAAACTTCAGATCGTGCAGAATGCAGCTGCGAGAGCAATCATGGGCTTCCCTAAATATGCCCATATTACACCAACACTCCGCAGTCTGCATTGGTTGCCGATCAATTTCCGGTCACAATTCAAAGTGTTGGTTTTGACCTATAAAGCCCTTCATGGCACCGGACCAGATTATCTCAGGGACTGCCTTCTGCTGCATGAATCCCAGCGACCAGTTAGGTCCCACAGAGTGGGTCTTCTCCGGGTCCCGTCAACCAAACAATGTCGCTTGGCGGGACCCAGAGGAAGAGCCTTCTCTGCGGCGGCCCCGGCCCTCTGGAACCAACTCCCCCCAGAGATTAGAATTGCCCCCACCCTCCTTGCCTTTCATAAGCTGCTCAAAACCCACCTCTGCCGCCAGGCATGGGGGAACTGAGATACACTTTCCCCCTAGGCCTTTACAATTTTATGCATGGTATGTCTGTATGTATGATTGATTTTTATATAATGGGTTTTTAACTGTTTGTAGTATTGGATTATTGTTATACAGTATACTGTTTTATTACTGTTGTTAGCCGCCCCGAGTCTGCGGAGAGGGGTGGCATACAAATCCAAAAAATAAATAAAGTAATAATAAAATAAAAGCTTCCTAGATGAGAAGTGAAACCTCTTCAAGGAAAAACAAAGTCCAAATTGCCTTTTGAAAAAGCATCATGTCCTGGATGACCGAGAATGTCCATAGACACAAAGGAAAGACTGTTAACTACCATACTCCCTGTGTAGGAAATCTCCTGGGGGGGGGGGATGTGCATGACACACAAAAGCCAAATCCGAGCGCGAATATGGATATTTGCAAGAATATTTGGCAAATGTCTGTGTAGATGTCTCTACTTGCTGGAAGCTACACTCCACAAAAGGGTGGAACCAAGACCAAAGAATGCTATTAATTAAAGGTTCCAGCCTAAAATTAACTTCCTTGTAAAAATAAGGTACACAGCATCGCTTGTCAACGCATTTCAAAAGATTTCCACGCAAGGGGTCAATTACAATAAATTTGGATAAATTCAATCTTTTCATCAAGATGAGCCGGTAAATTTTTCAGAGGGCCGCTCCCTGAAATGGAAGGGCTGTTCCGGGAGGGTATAATGAACATTGCTTTTATTTACATTTAATTAAAACCAAATATAGTTATTAATATTGTTTCCCTCCAGTCATCGGCTAATTCATTTTCTCCATCTGCTACATTCCAACCTGCCATTCGAAGCACTTCCGTGGCAGCTGGGCCCAAAGTTCTCAAGCGCTTCTAATGAAAAGGCGAAAGCTTTTTCAGAAGCCCCAGCACTACAAATCCCAGCAGCCACAACCAACCTTTGAAACTGAAATGAAAGATCTGATCATAATGTATGCACATAATGCACACTTTATTCATTCATTCACTCATTCAAATTTTTATGCCACCCTTCTCCTTAGACTCAGGGCGGCTTACAACATGTTAGCTATAGCACTTTTTAACAGAGCCAGCCTATTGCCCCCACAATCATTTTACCCACCTTGGAAGGATGGAAGGCTGAGTCAACCTTGAGCCGGTGTTGAGATTTGAACCGCTGACCTGCAGATCTACAGTCAGCTTCAGTGGCCTGCAGTACTGTACTTACTGCATTACCAGACATCATATATCACTTTTCTTATATAATAACAATAACTGAGTGGGAAGGGACCTTGAAAGTCTTCTAGTCCAACCCCCTGCTTAGGCAGGAAACCCTACACTATTTCAGACAAATGGTTATCCAGCATCTTCTTAAAAACTTCTAGCATTGGAGTATTCACAACTTTTGGAGGCAAGCTGTCACACTGGTTAATTGTTCTAATTTTCACAGACTTCAGAGGATAATCAGAGCTGCAGAAAAATACAATTGCTGCCAAGCTGCCTTCCATTGAGGACCTGTATACTGCGTGAATCAAAAAGAGGGTGGCGAAAATATTTACTGACCCCTCGCATCCTGGACACAAACTGTTTCAACTCCTACCCTAAAAACGTCGCTACAGAGCACTGCACACCAAGACAACCAGACACAAGAACAGTTTTTTTTCCCAAATGCCATCAATCTACTAAACAAATTATCCCCTCAACACTGTCAGACTTTTTACTAAGTCTGCACTTCTATTTCTACTAGTTTTTTCTCATCATTCCTATCACCCATCTCCTCCCACTTTGGACTGTATGACTGTCACTTGCTGCTTGTATCCTAAGATTTTTATTAATATTGATTGTTTCTTCATTGCTTATTTGACCCCTATGACAATTATTCAGTGTTGTACCACATGATTCTTGACAAATGTATTTTTTCTCTTATGTACGCTGAGAGCATATGCACCAAAGACAAATTCCTTGTGTGTCCAATCACACTTACTTACTTACTTACTTACTTACTTACTTACTTACTTACTTACTTACTTACTTACTTACTCAATTTTTATGCCGCCCTTCTCCTTAGACTCAGGGCGGCTTACATGTTAGCAATAGCACTTTTTTAACAGAGCTAGGCTATTGCCCCCACAATCCAGGTCCTCATTTTACCCACCTCATAAGGATGGAAGGTTGAGTCAACCTTGAGCCGGTGATGAGATTTGAACCGCTGACCTTCAGATCTACAAGTCAGCTTCAGTGGCCTGCAGTACAGCACTCTACCTGCTGCGCCACCCCGGCTCTTGGTCAATAAAGAATTCTATTCTATTCTATTCAGAGCTGAAGGAAGACAAGGGAGGAAGAAAGAAGATGCAGAGAGAAGACTCCACTAGGAGAGCTGTGCTAGCCTACTACTCTATGGTTTTCATTTAAGGAAGAGCTGAATTTAAGGTCAGAAAGGAGGAATGTCCTTATCTCCAACATGCTGTTTCCAATAGGGCAGGAGTGTCTATCCTTGACAACTTTAAGGCCTACGGACATCAACTCCCAGAATTCCCTAGCTAGCTGTGCTGGCAAGAGGTGGGTTCCTCTTACCTTTCCTACCGGAACGCATCACAACAATTCACTCTTGCACGCAGGCACATCCCCTTGAGCAATTTTACTTCCACGCATGTTCAGAGAGCTGAAAAATCACAAAAAAATTCCCAAAAAAGATGGTGGCATGCATGGAACGGGGGGGGGGGGGGGAGAAGCACCAGAGCCATCACACCAAAATTGCATCATCAAAGGGCTACTACGGGAATACGCACACCAGACCACACCGGTACAAACCCACCATGTAGGCACTGACCAAGCTTACTACCTGGAGCAGAAGGCTTCCAAATTCTGCACCATTAACATTTACTAGTGTTCCTCTCTGAAATGACACTGGTTTTACCCCCATGGAGTTCTTAAACTCAGTCAAGATATCATTCCCCATTCCTCAGATGCAGCCATAAGCACCAACTCTAGCCCAGAGATAGGCAAAGTTGGCTCTTCCATGACACGTTGACTTCAACTCCCAGAATTTCCTGGGAGTCCCCAGAATTCCTGGGAATTCCCAGAATTCTAGAATTGGCTCAGGAATTCTGGGAGTTGAAGTCCACAAGTCATAGAAGAGCCAACTTTGTCAACCCCAGCCCTAGCAAATTGGCTTGATCCCAATCAGTCAATCATCTTCTTCTTCTTCTTCTTCTTCTTCTTCTTCTTCTTCTTCTTCTTCTTCTTCTTCTTCTTCTTCTTCTCTTCTCCTCCTCCTCCTCCTCCGCCTCCTTTGTCTTCTTCTCCTCCTCCTCCTCCTTCTTCTTTGTCTTCTTCTTCCTTGTCATCATCATCTTCTTCATCATCATCTTCTTCTTCATCTTCTTCTTCTTCTTCCTCTTCTTTTTCTTCTTTTTCTTTTTCTTCTTCTTCCTCTTCTTTTTCTTCTTTTTCTTTTTCTTCTTCTTTTTCTTCTTCTTCTTCTTCTTCTTCTTTTCTTCTCCTCCTCCTCCTCCGCCTCCTTTGTCTTCTTCCTTGTCATCATCATCTTCTTCATCATAATCATCTTCTTCTTCTCCTCCTCCTCCTCCTCCTCCTCCTCCTTTGTTTTCTTCTTCCTGAGTCTTCGGAGAGGGGCGGCATACAAAACTAATAAAACTTAAACTTTTCCTCCTCCTCCTCCCCCTTTATCATATCATAATCTTCTTCTTCTTCTCCTCCTCCTCCTCCTCCTTTGTCTTCTCCTCCTCCTCCTCCTCCTTCTTCTTTGTCTTCTTCTTCCTTGTCATCATCATCTTCTTCTTTTTCTTCTTCTTCACTTTATTCATCTTCTTCTTCTCCTCCTCCTCCTCCTCCTTTGTCTTCTCCTCCTCCTCCTCTTTCTTCTTTGTCTTCTTCTTCCTTGTCATCATCTTCTTCTTCTTCATTTTATTCATCTTCTTCTCCTCCTCCTCCTCCTTTGTCTTCTTCTTCCCGAGTCTTCAGTGAGGGGTGGCATACAAACCTAATAAAACTTAAACTTCTCCTCCTCCTCCTCCTCCTCCTCCTCCTCCTCCTTCTTCTTCTTCTCCTCCTCCTCCTTCTCCTTATTGAATTTGAATACCCTCTATTTTACACAGATTTAAGAGCCAGTTTTCCTGACTTGTTTGCAAATAAATCACGATAACTAGAATCCTCAGTCGTTAAATCACCCAGGCCCTTGAAGACGAATGATACAAATCAGATCAGGAACAGCAATTAACAAATATGCAATTGAAATAAGGGGGTTAAAAATCAATTGTTAAAAGAATTATGATGAGACAGAAGCCATAAATGCAAGGCCATTACCAAGAGACAAGGATCCAACTGTCTCTCTTTCCATTTCTATGAAATATGCATGAAGCACATTATAAGGTAACCAACGTTTTCTTCAAAGGCCGGCAGGCAGTTCAAACAAACCAAAGTTGGAGCACAACAACAATGTACCATGCCATGAAAAACAACACAGGTCAGTCAAAACAAAGACTTTCCCCTTAAAGAGGAATGAAAATAAGAAAGAGTGGAGTCATCATTTTAAACCAGGGGTCTCCAACCTTGGGAACTTTAGGCCTGGAGGACTTCAACTCCCAGAATTCTCCAGCCAGTTTTGCTGGCTGGAGAATTCTGGGAGTTGAAGTCCGCCAGGCTTAAAGTTCGCAAGGTTGGAGACCCCTACTTTAAACAATTAAAATTGGGCATGGAAACTATTCTGAGAATTACTTATTTCTGAACCTGACCATTTTTATTTACTGTATTTTTCAGAGTATAAGATGCACCATTCTCATTGTACAAAGTTGAATGTGCTGACAACCTGTGAAATTGATTGTCAATCAGTGTTGCTTCCGAAGTGGACAATTTGATTTCACAGAAGTTTGATTCACCTGGAGTTATATTGTGTTGCTTAAGTGTTCCCTTTATGTTTTTGAGCAGTGTAAGTATCTCCATCTCATATATGCTATGGTGAATACAGCATATTTCATAGATGGAAGATCTCATGTGGGTGAAGGGAAAATGCTTGTCAACATGGCTTGATATTGGATAATGTCATTAAGTTTGAACCCTATTTATTTTACATACTTTATACAACTGCTGTTTCCATGTCCTATTTTATACCTATTTTACTCACGTGCTCAGTGTAGAACATTCTATGTTTCTAATTTGAAGGTGCTTCTGGACACAAATTTTAAGAAGATCTGGATATCGTCACATTAAGAAAGTATAAGAAAGGCATATGATGGAGCCCCATGTTCTTGGCCCAGTGTGAAATCCAACAGGTTTTGACAGGTTCTGGAGAACCGGTAGCGGAAATATTGAGTAGTTCGGAGAACCAGCAAATACCAATAGAATCAGTATGGGGTGGGAATGGAGATTTTGCAGTATCCTTCCCCCAGGAGTGAGGAGGGAATGGAGATTTTATTTATTTTATTTATTTATTTATTATTTAGATTTGTATGCCGCCCCTCTCCGCAGACTCGGGGCGGCTCACAACAAGTATGGGGTGGGAATGGAGATTTTGCAGTATCCTTCCCCCAGGAGTAGGGAGGGAATGGAGATTTTGCAGTATCCTTCCCCCAGGAGTGGGGAGGGAATGGAGATTTTGCAGTATCCTTCCCCTGGAGTGGGGAGGGAATGGAGATTTTGCAGTATCCTTCCTCCAGGAGTGGGGAGGGAATGGAGATTTTGCTGTATCCTTCCCCCAGGAGTGGGGAGGGAATGGAGATTTTGCTGTATCCTTCCCCCAGGAGTAGGGAGGGAATGGAGATTTTGCAGTATCCTTCCCCCAGGAGTGGGGAGGGAATGGAGATTTTGCTGTATCCTTCCCCCAGGAGTGGGGAGGGAATGGAGATTTTGCAGTATCCTTCCCCCAGGAGTAGGGAGGGAATGGAGATTTTGCTGTATCCTTCCCCCAGGAGTGGGGAGGGAATGGAGATTTTGCTGTATCCTTCCCCTGGAGTGGGGAGGGAATGGAGATTTTGCAGTATCCTTCCCCCAGGAGTGGGGAGGGAATGGAGATTTTGCTGTATCCTTCCCCCAGGAGTAGGGAGTAAATGGAGATTTTGCAGTATCCTTCCCCCAGGAGTAGGGAGGGAATGGAGATTTTGCAGTATCCTTCCCCCAGGAGTGGGGAGGGAATGGAGATTTTGCAGTATCCTTCCCCCAGGAGTAGGGAGGGAATGGAGATTTTGCAGTATCCTTCCCCCAGGAGTGGGGAGGGAATGGAGATTTTGCTGTATCCTTCCCCTGGAGTGGGGAGGGAATGGAGATTTTGCAGTATCCTTCCCCCAGGAGTGGGGAGGGAATGGACATTTTGCAGTATCCTTCCTCCAGGAGTGGGGAGGGAATAGAGATTTTGCAGTATCCTTCCCCCAGGAGTGAGGAGAGAATGGAGATTTTGCAGTATCCTTCCTCCAGGAGTGGGGAGGGAATGGAGATTTTGCAGTATCCTTCCCCCAGGAGTCAGGAGGGAATGGAGATTTTGCAGTATCCTTCCCCCAGGAGTGAGCAGGGAATGGAGATTTTGCAGTATCCTTCCCCCAGGAGTGAGGAGGGAATGGAGATTTTGCAGTATCCTTTCCCCAGGAGTAGGGAGGGAATGGAGATTTTGCAGTATCCTTCCCTCAGGAGTAGGGAGGGAATGGAGATTTTGCAGTATCCTTCCCCCAGGAGTGAGGAGGGAATGGAGATTTTGCAGTATCCTTCCCCCAGGAGTGAGGAGGGAATGGAGATTTTGCAGTATCCTTTCCCCAGGAGTAGGGAGGGAATGGAGATTTTGCAGTATCCTTCCCCCAGGAGTGAGGAGGGAATGGAGATTTTGCAGTATCCTTCTTCCAGGAGTGGGGAGGGGGTGGAGATTTTGCAGTATCCTTCCCCCATGAGTAGGGAGGGAATGGAGATTTTGCAGTATCCTTCCCCCAGGAGTAGGGAGGGAATGGAGATTTTGCAGTATCCTTCCCCCAGGAGTAGGGAGGGAATGGAGATTTTGCAGTATCCTTCCCCCAGGAGTGAGGAGGGAATGGAGATTTTGCAGTATGCTTCCCCTGCAGTGAGGAGGGAATAGAGATTTTGCAGTATCCTTCCCCCAGGATTGAGGAGGGAATGGAGATTTTGCAGTATCCTTCCCCCAGGAGTGAAGAGGGAATGGAGATTTTGCAGTATCCTTCCCCCAGGAGTGAAGAGGGAATGGAGATTTTGCAGTATCCTTCCCCCAGGAGTGAAGAGGGAATGGAGATTTTGCAGTATCCTTCCCCCAGGAGTGGAGAGGGAATGGAAATTTTGCAGTATCCTTCCCCCAGGAGTGGAGAGGGAATGGAAATTTTGCAGTATCCTTCCCCCAGGAGTGGAGAGGGAATGGAAATTTTGCAGTATCCTTCCCCCAGGAGTGGAGAGGGAATGGAAATTTTGCAGTATCCTTCCCCCAGGAGTGGAGAGGGAATGGAAATTTTGCAGTATCCTTCCCCCAGGAGTGGAGAGGGAATGGAGATTTTGCAGTATCCTTCCCCCAGGAGTGAAGAGGGAATGGAGATTTTGCAGTATCCTTCCCCCAGGAGTGAAGAGGGAATGGAGATTTTGCAGTATCCTTCCCCCAGGAGTGGAGAGGGAATGGAAATTTTGCAGTATCCTTCCCCCAGGAGTGGAGAGGGAATGGAAATTTTGCAGTATCCTTCCCCCAGGAGTGGAGAGGGAATGGAGATTTTGCAGTATCCTCCTCTGCCACGCCCACGAAGCCACACCACACCCACCAAACCGGTACTAAAAAAATTGGATTTCACCACTGCCTTGGCCTAATGCAAGTGCCCACATTGAAACCACACTGTTGCAGTGAGGAAAAGGAAAGCAATCTGTAGGATCCGCACACAAACACACAGACACACACACCGCCCTGGAGACTGGCTCCCCAGTCCTCATATCACCAGGAAACACAACTTTGTATTTCTGTCTTCCTCATCATTTTTTACAGCAACCATTTGTCGGGAAAGCCAGTGGAACGACAGATGGCTGCTTTTGGACAAAAGGGGAAAATAACCTTATATACAGACTGGTAAATTATCTGGAAGCTGGCCGAGGTGCTAGGTGAGGAACCCTGTCATAAACCCCCTGTAAGCCTGAATGGGCAAAATCGAAAGGCAAATGGCTTGTTTTCTCAGAACAAAACACCCCATGCCTGGGAGGATTTGAGCAGATGGCCAGGAGGCATCCCCAAAAAACCATCATTACCAGTGCTATTGTCTCTCCTATATCCCATATATCTTCTCTTCTATCCCTATTTTGCAGTATCCCGCTATAGAGAGTGCTGGTGAGACCCCATTTGGAATACTGTGTTCAGTTCTGGAGACCTCACCTACAAAAAGATATTGACAAAATTGAACGCATCCAAAGACGGGCTACAAGAACGGTGGAAGGTCTTAAGCATTAAACATATCAGGAAAGACTTCATGAACTCAATCTGTATACTGTAGTCTGGAGGACAGAAGGAAAAGGGGGGACATGATCGAAACATTAAATATATTAAAGGGTTAAATAAGATCCAGGAGGGAAGTGTTTTTAATAGGAAAGTGAACACAAGAACAAGGGGACACAATCTGAAGTTAGTTGGGGAAAAGATCAAAGGCAACTCTCAGAGTTTCTATATCTTTCTTCTATTCTCTCATTGATTATTTTATCCTATACTCTCTCTTCTATTCTTTCTCTAATTCTATTTCCTCAAAGGTGTCCTCTATTACCTACATTGTGTATTATTGTGTATTAGACTAGATAGATAGATAGATAGATAGATAGATAGATAGATAGATAGATAGATAGATAGATAGATAGATAAATGTTTCTGACTCTTTCCAACAAGGAATGGCTTTACTTCTTATAGACCAGTGGTTCTCAACCTGGGTGCTGGGACCCCTTTGGGGATCGAATGACCATTTCACAGGGGTCGCCTAAGACCATGAGAAAAGACAAATTTCCCATGGGATTAGGAACTAAAGCTTCTATGCTGGCGCCTTGGAACATAATTTTACAGTCTGACCAAGTGTTGGTTATGACCTATAAAGCCCTTCATGGCACTAGACCAGAATATCTCCAGGACCACCTTCTGCCAGACGAATCCCAGTGACCAGTTAGGTCTCACAGAGTTGGCCTTCTCCGGGTCCCGTCAACTAAACAATGTTGTTTGGTGGGACCCAGGGGAAGAGCCTTCTCTGTGGTGGCCCTGACCCTTTGGAACCAACTCCCCCCAGATATCAGAGTTGCCCCCACCCTCCTTGCCTTTTGTAAGCTCCTTAAAACCCACCTCTGTCATCAGGCATCGGGGAATTGAGACTTTCCCTTCCCCCTAGGCTTATAAAATTTATGCATGATATGCCAGTACGTATGATTGGTTTCTTAAATTGGGGTTTTTAAAATTAACTTAAATATTAGATTTGTTTACATTGTATTATTATTGTTGTTAGCCGCCCCAAGTCTACGGAGAGGGGCGGCATACAAATCTGATAAATAAATAAATAAATAATAAATGAGTGAGTGAGTGAGTGAGTGAGTAAATAAATAAATAAATAAATCAGGTGTTTACAGTGGAAGTGTCCCTCTGAGCTTCCTGTCAATCAGTTTAAAAGTCTGTTGGGAGAATTGGCACTAGACTTATGGTTGGGGGTCACCACAATATGAGGAACAGTATTAAGGGGTCACGGCATTAGAAAGATTGAGAACCACTGTTATAGAAGCTACTCAATTAATTTGGAATGTCTCATTCTGTCCTTTGTTTTGTTCTAAATAAAAGGTGTCCAACCTTAGAACAATTAGCTTCATTTATTGCAATAGGAAAAACATACCCAGAGCCCAGAAGGGAAAATAAGAAAAAAAAAAATCAATTTTCTGCGTACCTGTAGGAACCCATCAATGCTGAAAACATATGAAACAAATGTATATTGTATAAAGCATATTATTAAATAGTAATAGCCCTAACGGGTGTAGGACTATGTAAAATTTTTGTGATGAAAACAATTTTTAAACATTTATATAAAAAATAAATAAATGATAGCCACCATTGTGACTTTTGGACATCCCTCTCAGATGGGCCTGCTGAGATATAAAATAAAACCCAAAATTATCCATCTTGGTCCAAGCTAATCAAGAGAACACAGCAGTCCACGGACCCATCACAAAATTCATTCTTGGGCTTTTTAGTACTTAAAAGTTCCGCTTTAAAGAAAGCAGCAAAAACTACGCCGTAACTCCTGAAGAAGACACCCCATACATCTCTCCAACCCCGCTCTGCAAGAAAGGAGCATCTAATGGATGCCTTTGGCAAATGACGTTAATGCCTGGACAGTCACCTCGCCAATAATGATTTTGCGGTAAATCCAAGAGACGGCATCTAATGGAATGCCACCCCTTTTAACTCTCTGCCCCAAAGTGCTTTTTCGACTTCTGCTGCCTGTCTTGCAAAAACAAAAACCCAAAGAGGAAAGAGCTGTTATCTTGTGTTCTGCTCTGTTTTAAGCAAAATTAAGACTATTTGTTTTAGAGGAAGATATTTAATGAGTTCCAGTGTTCAGGGGTCATTCCTGGTGCTGAAGATGTTACTTAGGCAATGAAAAGTCTGCAAGAAAAACAACCAAATTTAGACAGGAACAAGGACTCTATAATCTAGTTGTCCTTCCTTCCTTCCTCCCATCCCTTCCCTCCTTCCTTCTCCCTTCCTTCTCTCCCTTCCTTCCTCCCTTCCCTCACTGTTCCACTCCCTCACTTCCCCCCTTCCTTCCTTCCTTCCTTCTTTCCTTCCTTCCCCTATCATCCTTCACTTCTTCCCTCCTTCCACCATAACTTTTTCCTTCCTTCTCTCCCCCTTTCCTCTTTCCTTTCCCCTTTCCTTAATGTTCCTCCTTCCTTCCATCCCTTCCTTCCATTCCTCCTTCCCCCTTTCTTCCTTCATTCTTTCCTTCCTTCCCCCCACCAACCTTCACTTCCTCCCACTTCCCTCCTTCCACCCTTATTTTTTCCTTCCTTCTCTCCCTCTTCCCTCTTTCCCTTCACCTTTCCTTAATGTTCCTCCTTCTCTCTATCCCTTCCTTCCTTCAATCCCTCCTTCCACCTCCTTCCTTTTTTCTTCCTTCCTCCCTAACCACTTGCTCTCACTTCCCTCTTTCCACCCTTACTTTTTTCTTCCTTCTTTCACCCTTCCCTTTATCTTCTCCTTTCCTTAATGTCCATCCTTCTCTCCATCCCTTCCTTCCATTCCCCCTTCCTTCCTTCCTTCCTTCCTTCTTTCCTTCCTTCCCCCACCAACCTTCGCTTCCTCCCACTTTCCTCCTTCCACCCTTTTTTTCCTTCCTTCTCTCCCCCTTCCCTCTTTCCCTTCACCTTTCCTTAATGTTCCTCCTTCTCTCTATCCCTTCCTTCCATTCCTCCTTCCCCCTTTCTTCCTTCATTCTTTCCTTCCTTCCCCCCACCAACCTTCACTTCCTCCCACTTCCCTCCTTCCACCCTTATTTTTTCCTTCCTTCTCTCCCCTTTCCCTCTTTCGTTTCCCCTTTCCTTAATGTTTCTCCTTCTCTCCATCCCTTCCTTCCTTCAATCCCTTCTTCCCCTTCCTTCCTTTCTTCCCCCCTACCCACTTCCTCCACTTCCCTCCTCCCACCCTTACTTTTTTCTTCTTTCTCTCTCCCTTCCCTTTCTCTTCTCCTTTCCTTAATGTTCCCCCTTCTCTCTATCCCTTCCTTTCTTCCATTCATCCTTCCTCTTCCTTCCCCTTACCAACCCTCACTTCCTCCCACTTCCCTCCTTCCACCCTTATTTTTTCCTTCCTTCACTTCCCCTTCCCTCTTTCCCTTCTCTCCTTTCCTTAATGTTCCTCCTTCTCTCCTTTCCTTCCTTCCTTCTTTCTCCTTCCGCCTCCTTCCTTCCTTCCATCCTTCCTTTTCTTTCTCCATTTAGAGGACTGTGTGTGAAGAAGGGACACAGGGCTAACGTTCTTGTAGGAAAAATCAGGTCTATGTTAGTCTACAGTAGCAAAAAACCTCAACAACCCTGGCGGTACCTTTTCTGACTAATGAATATTATTTAAGAGGCATCCGATGAAGTGAGCCGCCTGCGCCTTTTAATAAAACCCCTT
>NW_027248763.1:0-18829 GCF_031021105.1 Erythrolamprus reginae | reverse complement strand
TCCGACGCCGCCGCAAAAGAGTTGAAAGAGCACGGTAGGCGAGAAACCATCGCCAAAATCGACTCCGCATCTCCCCGCGCCGAGGACCCAGACGACCTCAGCCCACCAGCTCGCAACGAGGACAACTGCTTCCTGCTCCGAGACCAACAGAGACAACAGAGACCACCCCACTTCGCCGCCCCCTGCGCCGGCTGCCGAGGAAACCACCAACGACAACGTTGCCCCTTCCGGGATGCCATCTGCCGCCGCTGCAACCGACGGGGCCACATCGCCGAGGCATGCAGAGCATCTGCACTGGAGGACACCTTCTCCACGCCGCGAAACCAACGATCGCAAAACCAACCACGCAGATGGTCTCAGCAGATGCCCAATGCCAGAGTTAGTGGTAGATCCTGCCCCATCGGCTGATGTGTTAATGTTAGAACTCGAGGACAACCCACTAACTACTGCAAAAGAGGTGGCTGCACACACGCAGCAAGACCCAATACTAAAACAAGTGGTAAACTGTGTACTCAAGGGTTGGCAAAATGATTCTGTTAAACCTGAACTGTGTGATTACAAAGCCAGAAGGCTTGAATTGTCATATGTAAAAGGTTGTCTATTGTGGGGGGACAGAGTGATTATTCCTAAAAGCCTAAGGGTAAAGGTACTTGAAATGTTACATGTAGGCCATCCTGGGATTGTCAGGATGAAGGGCCTAGCCAGAGGGCATTTATGGTGGCCAGGTTTGGATGCTGATATTGAGAACTGGGTAGCCAAATGTGATCCCTGTCAAGAGTCACGACCTAACCCCCCCAAAACAACTCCAGCAGAGTGGGAGCAGCCTGCGGGGCCATGGTCCAGAATTCACATTGATTTTGCAGGCCCAGTGGGATCTCAATATTTCCTGATAGTGGTCGATGCGTTCTCCAAATGGGTAGAGATTATAGCAATGAACAACATAACCACGAGTGCCACCATCAAGGTGCTACGCAGACTGTTTGCTACCCATGGTTGCCCCGATCTCCTAGTGTCTGACAATGGGCCACAGTTAACAGCCAGGCAGTTTGAATTGTTCCTGGATAGTTTGGGAGTCAGACACGAACTCATCTCGCCTTACTCGCCCTAGGCTAATGGTTTGGCAGAACGTTATGTTCGTGTGGCTAAGGAGGCATTGCGCAGGTCAGGCCCTGGAGATGTGCAACAGAATTTAGACCAGTTTTTACTAACCCAGCACATCACCCCAAATTCCCACACGCACGTAAGCCCGGCAGAGCTATTGATGGGGAGAAAATTAAGGTCCCCACTCGACAGGTTACACCCGAGGTTTTGTAATAATAATAACAATATGATTGTAAACCCTACGAGGGAAATGTATCTGGGGCAAAATGTATTTGTGAAAAATTTTGATGGAGGTGTAAATTGGATGAAGGGAATTATTGTAAAACAAAATGCTCCGAAAACGTACTTGGTAAAACTTGGGGATGGTCGAGTGTGGAAAAGACATATCGACCACATACGGAAACGCACGGAGCAACCCACTGACACAGACTCCCCCATTTCTACAGACTCTAGCACACAACCCGATTTAATAGATATTCAAGTGGACTTATCGGGTCGGGGAGAGTCGTCCAGCGATGCCGAGCCATCTTCTTCCTCCGACGCCATCGTGGGGCCCGCCAGGCCGAGTCAACAGGTCGTGGCCCCAAACAGGCCTCAGCCACACCGAGGGAGCAGCAGCGAACCATCCTCCACGATCGCAGGCGAGGAGCCGACTGAACTGCGCAGGTCGGAGCGAGTTTCGCGAAGACCCAACAGATTGGACGATTTTGTCACGTGGCTTTCATAATGGATGTCTCCAACTAAGGAGGGAGGGGTGTTGTATCCTGTAATGGCTACTTTGTATCATAGTTGGTTTGTTCCTTCTTCTTCTAACGCTGCCTGAGCCAAATAAGGAAGTCGCTCCTGATTGGCTCAGGCGCGGCAGGCTTTTGCTTTGGCGGGAACCGCAAATGTATATAAGAAGCGGTTTCTCCCAGGCAAAGCAGACGGTACTGCTGAAAGTCACTTTCCACTCTGAGCTGAATAAATGTACCGTTCTTAATTCACCCGGGTGTCCTGGTCTACTTCAGCTACCCCATGCTGCGGAGGCAGTCATGGGAAGCCCCTCCGGGCCTGCTCCTGACCGCCACCGCTCCAGCTCATCAAGCCTCTCCAGGACCCTGGCCCAAGAGAGAGAAGGAGAAACCTCGGTTTGAGGGACTGTGGGCATGAATCCCACCCCCCCTGCCGCCGGGACCGCCCCCAGGGGGCCCTCTGCACTGGCCCGAACCCGAGCAGAAGGCCTCGCCGCCCTCCTAGGCCGCACCACAGGTTGGGCTGGAAGGGCCGGGGCTTGCCTCTTTTTAGGGGCCATGAGAACCGAGGGGAATAGATCTAATATGAACAAAAGAAAAGTGTGAGGGGGAACCAACCCCCAAGGAGCCTGCACCCCTAAAGCAAGGCCTACCCTACGCAGTAGGCCTCACAATGCAGCCCTAAGAGGCCCAATTCTCCCCCCTCCAAAGCGGTGGCAGCAAGGCCTCACCGCCCACCACTGCAACCCCAGGCCTTTTATGCCCAAGGCCGCCCTCCCCCAAGGACTCCTGTGTGCCCCTGAGGCCAACGCAGGGAAACACCCCACACCCACACCCCCGGGGCAATGGAGCTCCAAACCAGAGCGGAGCCCAGCCGATGCTGGCTCCGCTGCTTCCACGCTCAAAAGGAGGCCTTTTCACCGACAATCCGAGGCCACAAAATGGTGGCACGCACGAGGCCGACACAAAATGGCCGCCGCGAGCAAACTGACAAGTGTCTGCTTGTGGCTGCTGTCCGGGAGAAAAGGCTGAGCCTCGGGCCTGCTCGCCCTTATATAGGGCAAGCAGGCCCCGCCCGGACCAATCAGCAGCCGGGCCAGTCAGGCCCGAAAAATCCCGGTCCCTCCAGCAAAGCCTGCTGCCGGGTAAGTCCGGCGCTGCCCTTCTTTTTCCAGATAAGATTGTCTTTGAAATAACTACCAGCTTAATATGAATGAACTTATTTATTTGTAATCTCAGTCTGATGAAACACAAGTAGAGAATTCAAAATACAGAAAAATCAATAAAAAGACACTTAAAATTTAAAATGCAGAACAAAAACAAAGCAAACACCTGAAACAATCAATAGCAAGAAGAGGGCTTCACACATAGTTATTGCAGAAATCTGGCAGTGTCTGTAGTTGTTATGTGTCTTGCAGAAGGAAGATCGTGATTGCTGGATCCGAATGAAATGAAACTTTCCAGAAGCTTATTTTGATTAATGTTTTCAGATACTCCTTTGACTTTCCCAACCTGAGAGTCAGCCTCTGAGATCTGCCAGGCTTAAGAAAATTAGAAGCAATTTTGTAAGAGAGAGCTAATCTGAGGAGAACAATGAACATAGAAAGACCACAAGGGAACATCCAGCAGTGAGTAAACCCAAATCCTTTTAAAGTCAAAAGTCTGCCAACTCCAAAGTCTTTTGGTTTCCCCAAAGACCTTATTAACAAGGTCTTCACATTTGCTAACTAATATAAAACAATGCACCTTCAATACAAAAAGCTGGTTGCATTTTCAGATCAGATCATTCAGAGTTCCAGCAATGGGTACCCTATCCAAAATTAGAAAAATCTCCAGACTTAGGATGCCTCAAACCTTACAGCTTCTTGGTTTTGCTAGGCTCGAGCCTTTCCAGAGTTCCTTACCATCAAGGCTCCCGATAGCCTTCAGATTCTGAATCAGAACTGAATCAGATCTTTGATGGTATCCATTGGCAACAAAATGACATCTAACATTTGTGCTTATGATAACTTTATCTATAGTCTCATGTAGATAGTAAATTGAAGCCAAGATAAAATGAACTTCTGAGGCATTCCATCAATACTGATTGGAATTGCTTCTGCAGGTTGGAGAAATAACCATTGCAAGAATGTGCCTCCTGTTCCCACTTCCTGAGCTGGTCAAGAAGGGTCCTATGATCAACATATTCAAAGCTAGCCAAGAGAACAAGGAATGTTTCATCTGCATCCCAGTTCTATCCTAACCCTAACCCTAACTCTAACTCTAACCACAATCCATGCCATCTCAAGACAAAGTCTATGCTACAGGAAGAATCTCTAAGTCTAACTCTCCCACTCACTCACACACTTATGTAACAATGGATTGCTGGTTTATTACTATTACTCAGAAATTGCTTTAATCCAGAACTGTCCCAATTAAGTCCAGCCAAAAGCAGACCAATGCTAGTCCACAGAGCAATAGCCAGTGAGTTCACAAGGTACTTGAAAATTTTCCAAAAAAGGAAGCAGTATGAAAGATCTGTAAATATGTTTAAAAGGTTTAAAAATATTAGATTTGGAAACTTAAAGACGTAATAATTAAACATAGATGTAGGAAGATAGGAAAATAGGATTTAATAAGATAATTGATTTGAAAATGGGTTATACATAAGACCAAATAGTAATAATTGGTAGCATGCACCATAGAATAACTTAATAAAGACTAAGCTGTCAAAGAGACAGCAGAGGGGACATGGTTATTGTAGTGAAGACACTGGACAGCCACGGCAGATATAACTCAACTTTATTCAACACAGAACTGAGGTAACAACATAATTGACAGGGTATTTATACTCCCCAATTAACCAATGAGAACACAATAATACTCCCGCCAAAAGTCTCCCCCTGCTGGTAGCCTAGGACATGACACCCCTTTCCCCTAGGGGGAGCATATGAAATCATCCAGGTATGCCGGCCTACGTCTGGTGCGCCCAGAACAACGAGGCATGCTCTGGAGCCCGACGGTTAATCTAGGAAACTCTTGGGGGCCCTCTAACTCCACCTTTCCCTCGGCCGCCACCTCGGCCTCAACTGTCGGTTCATTTGGGTTGCCTGCTGTGGGTAAACATGGGGACTTACTGACATAACCCGTAAACACCTGGGGAGGAACCATGTGTAACTCATCTCTCTCTTGGTCGGAATACTCCAAGCAAGGAATGCCTTTCTGACAGACAGTGTCTTCTTCCTCTCTCCTGGGGTCTTGTAATTTCGCTGACCTGGCCCTTAATTGGTCTACATGACGATGCCACTCTCGCCCATCAGGTAACACCACTGTATAAGCTCGCGGCCCTCGGGTACCTCGAACAGTGCCTGCAACCCATCTAGGGGAACCCATGAAGTTTTGGGCAAAAACCAAGTCCCCGTC
The DNA here is from genome assembly GCF_031021105.1 of Erythrolamprus reginae. Lineage (NCBI taxonomy): Eukaryota > Metazoa > Chordata > Lepidosauria > Squamata > Dipsadidae > Erythrolamprus > Erythrolamprus reginae. Next base: position 13,592 of record NW_027248763.1, on the reverse strand, counting down.
TCTAAAACTTCGAGCAGCTGTAATTTCTCGTTCCGGTTCAGTGTACAGAGGATGAAGTCTGTCCAACACGATCCGCAATTTTTGTCCCATTAATAGTTCTGAGGGGGCCTTTGATGTTGAAGTGCAAGGGGTGGTGTGTTGAGCCAATAACAACTCATCTACTCTCTCCTGCAGCGTGCCTTGGGTTATTTTAGAAAGCATCTCTTTTGTGCTACGCACCATTCTCTCCGCCAGACCATTGCTGGCCGGATGCCACGGGGCAGTTCTAGCGTGACGAATACCTAACCCCGCGAGGTAGGCTTCAAAACCCCCAGAAACAAATTGCGGACCGTTATCAGATACTATGACGTCTGGGTACCCATGAGTTGAAAACAGAGCTGATAATCCCCTGATTATGTCTCTAGTTGTTGTAGATGACATAATTTTGATGTCAACCCACTTTGAATATGCATCAACCACTATTAACAGCATTTTTCCTTCTACCGGACCCGCAAGGTCGATGTGTAATCTGGACCATGGCATATTGGGGTTTTCCCACTGTAGGGGAGTGGCTGCAGGAGGGGCTGCGTGATTTTGCTGACAAGGCTGACAACTTGCAACCTTGCGTTCCACTGCCTTATCTAACCCCGGCCACCAAATATAACCTCTAGCTAACGCTTTCATCCGGACTATTCCGGGGTGGCCAATGTGTACTAACTCCAGCACTTTAGATTGTAAAGATTGGGGAATAACCACCTGTGAGCCCCACAACACACATCCCCTTAATACAGACAGTTCCTTTCAGCGGACCCAGTATGGTACAAACGATGGCTCAATGCAAGAAGAAGGCCACCCACGTAGAATCCATGACATCACCACAGAGAGAACAGGGTCTTTTGCTGAATCGGAAGCAATAGTGGCAGCAGAAACCTTGATAGGATACGACTCTACGGCTAGCACTGTAGAAATTGGAGCAGGTCTGTTACAGGTACAGGTAATGGACATCGGCTCAACGCATCCGCGTGGGGAATGGTGCGACCTGGTCGGTATGTCAGATCATATGAATAGTTAGCTAAAAACAAGGCCCAACGATTTAAATGAGGGGAAAGAATTTCGGGCGTTTGACGATTTCCTGCCAGTATTCCCAGCAGGGGTTGATGGTCTGTAACTAGTTGAAATTTGCGGCCATATAGGTAATGATGGAAACGCTTGACCCCCGCCACCAGAGCCAAGGCTTCCTTATCCAATTGCCCATAATTCCGTTCAGGTCGACCTAAGGTCCTTGAATAATATGCGATAGGGGCTTCTTTCCCTGAAGGTAGACGGTGTCCTAAAACTGCGCCCACCCCATATGGGGAGGCATCACACATTAATACCAATGGCAATTTAGGGCTATATTGTACTAAAACCTCATGAGATACCAACACCTCTTTTATAGCCGTAAATGCGCTTGCCTCCACTCTTCCCCAATGCCATGGAATCCCTTTAGCCAATAATTTATGCAGTGGTTCTACAATCGATGCCTTGTGAGGGAGGAACATTGCATAAAAATTCAATAATCCCAAGAAAGATTGTAATTCGGTTTTGGACCTTGGTTCAGGAGCCTCTGTGATAGCTCTTATTTTAGCAGGGGTAGGGTGAATTCCTTTGCTATCTATGAGGATTCCTAAAAATTCAACACTGTGAGATGCGAAAATACATTTCTCCGATTTAACTCGCAACCCCACGTCTTGGAATTTTTTAAGTACAGCCCGGACTCGCTCTAATAATTCTGGGCGGGATGATGCGGCTATGATCACATCATCGAAATAGGGCAAGGTTCCTGGAATTCCATATAGTAGACGCTCCATAAGCCCCTGGAATATTCCGGGAGCAGAGCTTATTCCAAATTGTAACCTAGTACAACGGAACGCCCCCCGCTGGGTAATTATAGTTTGTATATCGGCTGTCTCAGTGTCCACCGCTAACTGTTGGTATGCGCGAGACAGGTCAATTTTCGCGAATACTTTTCCCCCTTCCAATGAATGTAATAGATGGGCAACCATTGGTACAGGATAAGAATGATGTGCCAACGCTCTATTAACCGTGCATTTATAGTCCCCACATAAACGCACAGATCCATCTTGTTTAATTGCTACTACTAAAGGGGTTTCCCATTTTGCCTGGTCAACCGGCTCTAATATTCCCAGGCTGGTCAGGCGATCTAATTCTGCATCAACGTTGCCCTTAATAGCCAAAGGCACACGCCGTGGCTTCAGGCGAACTGGAGGGATTAAAGGATCGAGGGTCAATGAAACTGGGGTGCCCAAATATTTCCCCAGGGTGCCATCAAAAACTGTAGGGAACTCTTTGGCTAACTGTTGTGACATGGTTACGTCATTTACAACATTAATACCCTCTATAGTGAACCCCAATGCTGAAAATCAGTCTAATCCAAGTAAACTTATAAATGGGCCATTAACAATAACAAGTGGTAACCGCCCTTTAAACGCTTTATACTGCACAGGAAAATAACCTTGACCCACAGTGGGAATGACTTGCCCTTGGTAGTCCTTTAAGAAAATAGTGCACGGGTCCAGGCGACTCTTATACAACCTGGGAAACACTCGCTTGATAGTGCTCCAAGACATCAGCGACACAGACGACCCTGTGTCGACTTCCATGGGACACAGCGATTCTCCAATTCGCACGTACACGGAGATCTTTAATGACTTCGATGTCTTCCCTTTCTGAGCTGACGGCTGCGGGGCTTGCTGAATGTTGATTGGAGTGGTTGATGACACATTTTGAATGACGTTGCAGGAATCACGGCGACCGAATGGTTCCCTCTGCCACGCCCTCTGTTGTTGAAAAAATGGCTCTCTGACAGGAAAAGGCTGAGTGCTGGAAACATTTCTTCGCATACGACAGACTCTCGCAATATGTCCCTGCTTGCCACAATGGCAGCAATATGCCTCGCGGAATCCACAGAGCGCCCGGGGGTGATCACCACCACAACCCCCACATGAGGAACGTGATCCCCCCACGGAATGGGGCTCTCCAGATGATGTTTGCCTTTGCCTTGCTGAGGTGGCTAATTTATTAATTTCTTCTTCTTCTTCTTGCCTCAGGTTTTTTTCTATTTCTAGTGGCAATATTGCAGCAGCTGCAGTGCTATGAGTGGTGGCTGTGTCGGCAGGCAGGTCCATCTCTGCCAAAGACTGTGTAGACATTTCCACAGCTCTAGCCTCTTTTAAAGCAGCCGCCAATGTCACCTCTGTCATTGTTAGGAGTCTGCGCCGAAGTCTGGAATCCCGCACCCCATAAATCAAACGATCTAACAGATAATCATCCAAGTCGTGAAACTCACAGGACTTGGCTGCACGACGGAGGGCTGCCATGTATTGATTTATTGTCTCTCCCTCTGCCTGATTTCTATGATAAAATAAATATCGACGAGCGCTGCGAGACGGAGGGGGGGCATAATGGTTTTGGAGTGTTGTGAGGAATTCCTCCCATGGCACCTCATGAATAGATCGTGGGGCAAATAATGACAGGGAAGTCTCCAACATCTCAGTCCCACAAAAGCTTAAGAAATATGCCCTTTTTCTGTCCCCCGAAAGATCTTTATAATCATTTGAAATAAGGAAACACTCAAAACGGGCAAGATAAGCTTCCCAAGATTCCCCTTGAGGATTGAACAGAGGAAAAACTATTTGGGTCGACATGCTGCTTTACCGCTTATTTATCCTCAGGACGTTTTTTTTCACAATGAAATAACTTAATAACCATAAAATAAATGGAAATTAGAAGTGACTGAAACCTTTCCCTTGGACTATTTACTCCTGGATTAACCTATCTGGATTACTTGCTGAGCTTCTTTGGATTGTTTGCTGACTCCTTTTGGATTATTTGCTGAGAACTTTTTAACATCTGCCTTGCTGTACGAAATTTAACCTGACTCCATCTTGGGATTTGCTTCTTTGCTCCTGCCTTGAACTTGGAAAATAAATTGACTCCATTTCAAATACAAGAAAACTACTAATTTGTCTTTCCCTTTGAACCTGAAATTGAAATTAAACATAACTTTATCTTTTGAGACCTGGACTTACATCCTTATCTCCTAGCAAAACTACAGGACCTATAAGAAGAACATAAGTATATAATACTGATATTGTGTTTCTTGAATAATTATTCCTTTCTTCTTGTTTCTTCTGTGCACTGTTAGTTCTAAAAGAAACTTGAGTTGAAACATATGCATTGTTAACAAACCTTGGTCCCCTGCTCTATTTTAATTAGCTGAATTAAAATAACACCTCCTTTCTGTTTTTTACTTCCCCTAAAACAATTTCTTTCACTTCTTTTATCAATTTTATTAATTTTATTAATCCTTATATTTCTTATCATTCAATATATTTCTATTCATCCGCCAATTATTCTGTTTATTGTTCATTCTCATAAAAACCACTATTGGATTGTGATCGGCCCACGTATTAGCATCTATCTCTACTTCTCTTATTTGTTCTGCGACCGTTTTTGGTGCCCATATCATGTCTATTCTTGTCCATATTTTGTGGTGGTTAGAGTAAAAAGTATATTGTCTCTTATGGGGATATCTTTCCCTCCAAATATCATTTAACAATAATTCCCCTTTCATTTTTTGAAAAGTACTAGGTAGCAAATTCCTTCTTGTCTTTTTGTTTCTTTTCCTTTTATTGTTACCTCCCCCCCCTGAGTGGTCTAATTGTCTATTCGCGATAGCATTAAAATCACCTATTATTAATACATTTTCAATAGCTAGGTCTATTATTGTTTGGTGCAAATTTTTATAAAATGTCATTTGATCTTCATTAGGGGCATAAATAGAAACAACAGCCAAAGGTCTAGGTTCAATATCAACTTGTACAATCAATATTCTACCCTCATTATCCTTAAATATTTGTTTGGAATTTATAGAGTTCTCAACATAAATCACTACACCTCTTTTTTTTTGATCTGCTAATGCAGCATACATTTTTCCAATTTTTGGATTCAACAGTAATTTTTGGTTATTTTTTTAAATATGCACTTCTTGTAATATTGTAATTTGAGCATTTTGATTTCTAATTTTAGAAAAAATTTGTTTCCTTTTCCTTGGTTCATTAAGTCCATTGACGTTTACAGAAATTTTTTTTAAATCTTTACTTGTTGTCATTTGATAGGTTTTTTGGTTTCTCGCTGAGATTGAACTCTTCTGGCACCTTGGTCCCCTGCTCTATTTTAATTTGCTGAATTAAAATAACACCTCCTTTCTGTTTTTTACTTCCCCTAAAACAATTTCTTTCACTTCTTTTATCAATTTTATTAATTTTCTCCTCTTTCTTCTCTCCCTCTCCTTTTTCTTTTTCATAAATTTTCTTTTTCATGTCCTCTTTTATTTTTTTATGAACAGCTAATATTTTTCCTTTCTTTTTCTTTCTTTTATTTTTACACCTGCTTTTCTTGGCATTGCATATTTAGAGTTTTAAAAATTACAATAATTTCGTTAGTAATTGTTGGTAATTGAATTATATTTTAAGGGAAATTGTCAAAAATAGTTTGACAGATTTGGAATTTATAGGAATTCTTTTCCTTTTACTACATATGATTGGAAATTAATTTAAACCAATTTAAATTTTAAAGAGTGGATTCAAATTAGACAATGTCAAATACTTCAACCCTTGTTAAAACAGTCAAAAAACAAACTACATCAACAACCCCCTCTCCACAACTGTCACCGCACCCCTCTCCGTCACACCAGGTGTTAACCATGTCTACAAAGGACAAAGACAAAGAAAAAACAATGCAGTCCAATTTTGCAACACTACAAGAAACTTTGAACACTTTGAAGGACTTTATGTTTAAATCTCAAGAAGACGCTACTCAACAAAGAGAGGCCATAAAAGAGGATGCAACACAACAAAGAGAAGCTATAAAAGCAGACTTGGCAGAATTCAAAGTGGAGATGGCCCAATTGAAAGTTGACATGGGTGAGATGAAAGACCAGATAAAGGAGATCCAACAAACACTGAAAGAAAGTGATGACCGAGTCAAAAAAGTTGAAGTGAAATCTGATAAAAATGAAAAAAGAATGGACTACCTTGAAGGGAGAGCTGATGAAAGATACAGAAGATATGATGAATCAATCATTCAGCTGGAGATGCAACGAGCTTCGTATGGACTTCGATTTCAGAATATAAAAGAGGAAAAAGATGAAGATTTAAAAATGACTATGGCGGAAACTATTGGAGGAATACTCCAAGAGGATCCTGCAGCACTACTGAAAGAAATCGATGAAGTATACAGAATCTCGAATAGCTACCTCCGTCGCCACCACCTCCCGAGAGAGATACACATTAAGTTCACAAGAAAAGCGCTGCGAGATGACATACTCCACTATTCAAGAAACTCCCAACCTCAACACAAAGGAGTTGACATAAAAATACTAAAACAAGTTCCAAGAAGTGTCAGAGAAAGCAGAAGAGATTATCACTTTTTAACCAAAATCTTGATTAAAGAAAATATCACTTATCGCTGGCTTATTCCACAAGGTCTCTCTCTGACATGGCGTTCTACAAGATACAAACTGGAAAATGTAGAACAAGCTATGTATTTTTTTGAAAATAGTGGTATCAGCCATTTGGACCATACAAATGAGCAACAAGTGGTCCAACAACAACTAGCTCAACAGCAACCAGGGGAAAAATTACCAACCCAGCAAGAAGAAGATCTGGGGGCTACTGCTCAAGTAATAGAGCAGGACCAAGGTGCCAGAAGAGTTCAACCTCAGCGAGAAACCAAAAAACCTATCAAATGACAACAAGTAAAGATTTAAATTTTTTTTCTGTAAACGTCAATGGACTTAATGAACCAAGGAAAAGGAAACAATTTTTTTCTAAAATTAGAAATCAAAATGCTCAAATTACAATATTACAAGAAGTGCATATTAAAAAAAATAACCAAAAATTACTGTTGAATCCAAAAATTGGAAAAATGTATGCTGCATTAGCAGATCAAAAAAAAAGAGGTGTAGTGATTTATGTTGAGAACTCTATAAATTCCAAACAAATATTTAAGGATAATGAGGGTAGAATATTGATTGTACAAGTTGATATTGAACCTAGACCTTTGGCTGTTGTTTCTATTTATGCCCCTAATGAAGATCAAATGACATTTTATAAAAATTTGCACCAAACAATAATAGACCTAGCTATTGAAAATGTATTAATAATAGGTGATTTTAATGCTATCGCGAATAGACAATTAGACCACTCAGGGGGGGGGGAGGTAACAATAAAAGGAAAAGAAACAAAAAGACAAGAAGGAATTTGCTACCTAGTACTTTTCAAAAAATGAAAGGGGAATTATTGTTAAATGATATTTGGAGGGAAAGATATCCCCATAAGAGACAATATACTTTTTACTCTAACCCCCACAAAATATGGACAAGAATAGACATGATATGGGCACCAAAAACGGTCGCAGAACAAATAAGAGAAGTAGAGATAGATGCTAATACGTGGGCCGATCACAATCCAATAGTGGTTTTTATGAGAATGAACAATAAACAGAATAATTGGCGGATGAATAGAAATATATTGAATGATAAGAAATATAAGGATTGGATCGAAAAGGAATTAAAAATATTTTTTGAAAGCAACAAAACTTTAGAAACTACGCCACAGAACTTATGGGATACAGCTAAAGCTTATATAAGAGGATTAACAATATCTTATATTGCAAAATATAACAAGGAAAATAAATTAAAGTATGCACAATTAATAAATGAATTGAAACAATTAGAATTTTTATCACAGCAACACACTAAGAACAGAGATTTAAAAACAGAAATAAATGTAATTAAACATAAAATAAGAATTATAGAACAAAACCAAATAACTGAAAAAATTAAGAGAGCAAAGCAACACTATTTTGAACATGCAAATAAACCAGGCAGATGGTTAGCATATAAACTTAGAAAACAGCGCCAATCAAAATTAATTAAAAAACTACAAGACAAAGATGGTACAATAAAATACGATACAGAAGGAAAGGCAGACATTGTCTATAAGTTTTATAAAGATCTATATGCCAAAGATAATGTTAGTGAAGATGAAGTATTTAACTATTTACAAGCTTCAAAATTACCACAAATAACAGAAGACCAACAGGCCACCATGGATGGACCAATAACAATGGAAGAACTCCTAACAACAATTAAAAAACAGAAAAGCAACAAGGCCACAGGCCCAGACGCTATACCGGCAGAATGGTACAAGATAGAAAATGAAACAATAAGAAGCTACATGTTAGAAACTTTCAATCTATGTAGACTTGAGGGTAAAATTCATAAATCTTGGTCAGAATCACTGACAACTTTAATACACAAACAGGGCACAGACCCAGAAAAAATTAAAAACTATAGGCCCATATCATTATTAAATGTAGATTATAAGATATTTATCGCCATTTATGCAGACAGACTCAAAAGAGTTATAAATGGAATGATACACCAAGACCAAAATGGGTTTCTACCAGGGAGACAAATTAAAAACAATCTTAGAACAGTAATAAATACATTAGAGTATTATGAACAATATCCAGGCAAGACAGCATCTTTAATGTTTCTAGACGCTCAAAAGGCCTTTGATAATGTCAATTGGATATTTATAAAAATGCAATTAAATAAAATGAGATTTGGCCCAAAATTTGTTAACTTAATAGATACTATATATTCAAAACAAACAACTAACATAATATTGAACAACAATCAACTACCAACACTCGATATAAATAAGGGAGTTCGACAAGGTTGCCCTATATCACCATTGTTATTTATCATGATTCTTGAAACTCTATTAATTAAAATAAGAGCGGATCCTAAAATAAAAGGTTTAACTGTAGGAGATGAAACTTATAAAGTCCAAGCCTTTGCAGATGACTTAACGTTCATAATTGAAGAACCGATAATAACAGTTCCTACTTTACTGCAAACTATTGAACAATATGGAAAGGTAGCAGGTTTAAAGATAAACAAAAGTAAAACATATTTTTTGACTAAAAATATGAACAAAACACAAGAAACTAAATTAGAAAGCATCTCTGGAATAAAGACTGTAAAAAAAGCAAAATACTTAGGAATAAATTTAACAGCTAAAACAATAACATTAAAAAATGATAATTATACAAAATTACTAACAGAAATTAAAAAAGATTTAGCAATGTGGAATAATCTGAAAATATCATTGTTAGGAAGAATTGCAACAATTAAGATGAATATTCTACCCAAGGTTTTATTTCTCTTCCAGGTAATTCCAATAAATCCAGGGGGAATTTTTTTAAAACTTTAACAAACCTAGTTAAAAAATTCATATGGCAAGGGAAAAAAGCAAGGATAAAAATGAACTGCTTAGAAGATATCAAAGAAAGAGGAGGATTTGGCCTTCCAAATTGGAAATTATACTATCAGGCTGCCGCATTAACATGGCTTAGAGAGTGGATAACTCTAGAGAACAAAAGAATACTAAACTTAGAAGGACACGATCTTATGCTTGGATGGCACGCCTTTGTATGGTACGATAAGGAAAAAAATCATTCATATTTTAAAAGACATACATTAAGGAAGTATCTACTAGAAGTCTGGAAAGACATAAAGAAAAATCACTTTTTAAATATCCCAGAATGGCTAGCTCCCCTAGAAGCAATAACGCATCCAAAGTCCATAAAAGACAAGAAAATAACTTATAGATATAAAGAATTATTAAATGACCAGATGAAGCTAAAATCTAGGATTAAATTACAAGAAGAAGGGATAATAATAGACTGGTGGCACTATGCTCAGATTCGATCTAGATACCAGAAGGATAAAACTCTTTATATTTTTAACAAAAGTAAGAATCTTTTAAGCAATCTAATTACTACCAGTCCAACAAAAATGATAGGGAAAATATATAAATTTCTCATCGCTCATAAAAATATAGAGTTGACTTTAAAAGATACTATGATAAGATGGTGTAGAAATATTGGCAAGGAAATAGACATAGATACATGGGAGAAAGTTTGGATGAATAATTGGAAAATGACCAAATCAGTTTCACTAAAAGAAAATCAAATCAAAATGTTCTACAGATGGCATCTCCCACCAAATAGGATTGCAAAAATGTTTCCCAAAACATCCCCATTATGCTGGAAATGTAAGAAGGATATAGGAACCTATTACCATCAATGGTGGACATGTGGTAAAGCTAAAATATATTGGAAGATGATTGAGAAAATATTAAAAGAAATAATAAAGCAAGATATAGATAATACCCCGGAATTTTACTTATTAGGAGTTACCAATCAGACCTACAAGAAAGAAATTCTTTACTTAATTATACACATATTAACTGCGGCTAGAATAATATATGCGCAAAACTGGAAAGGGGAGGAAATCCCCAAGGAAGAAGAAGTTATAGCTAAAATACTAGATTGCGCTGAAATGGACATGATGACAAGAAGATTAAATGATCAAGAAGATACTAAATTTTATGAAACATGGAACAATGTTTATAAATGGATAGAAAAGAAAAAATAAAATATACACACTTATTTCTAGTTAACTTTTTGTATTTGTTTTTACCTAGGTGATAACAATATTAATACTAGTTTAAATGCTTTTTTTTTGATGATTATGACATAGTAGTTTACGTATAAATATAACTATAAGCAACATATTAAGAACTTTGATCTATATATGTATAATAGTTGAAATTAGTTTAAATGTTTTGCTTGATGAATATGGTATTTTACTATAGTAATTAAGATCTTTTTTATGATTATGTTATACTAATCTTACCTAATATTCATATTGTATTCAAGATTTATAAAACTTTAACTCAAATTTACTAAATCTTTTAACATTTAACATATATTTAATTATGTATTCTTTTTCTGTACTTGAATGTACACTTTCAAAAGAAGCGGGGGAAATACACCCCCACTTTATGTTTAGTGTTTGTATGTGTGTCTGTCTATTTTATGAAAAATTAATTTAAAAAATTGGAAAAAAAAATTTTTTATCCTCAGGACGACAGATACTAATGTGGATTCAGATCCAGCTTCCTTCGTCGCCAGTGTAGTGAAGACACTGGACAGCCACGGCGGATATAACTCAACTTTATTCAACACAGAACTGAGGTAACAACATAATTGACAGGGTATTTATACTCCCCAATTAACCAATGAGAACACAATAATACTCCCGCCAAAAGTCTCCCCCTGCTGGTAGCCTAGGACATGACAGTTATGTATAGTTTGTTTTCGTTATGTCTATGTTTTTCTCTTTTGTTTCTTCTTCTGTTTTTTCCTCTTGTGTACATCCTTAAATGTAGACAGAATAATGATCAAATGCAATAATGCAATGATTGAGAAAATGCCTTTTTGAATGCATATATATGAAACAGAATACCCTACGAGACTAGATTTTCAATCCTGGGCCTAGAAAGCTTAGAACTAAGTTGCCTTAAACAAGATCTAAGTATTGCCCACAAGATCATATGCTGCAACGTCCTGCCTGTCAGCGACTACTTCAGCTTCATCCACAACAACACAAGAGCACACAACAGATTTAAACTTAATATTAACCGTTCCAAACTTGACTGTAAAAAATATGACTTCAGTAACCGAGTTGTCGAAGCGTGGAACTCATTAACGGACTCCATAGTGGTCATCCCCAAATCCCCAACACTTTACCCTTAGATTATCTATGGTTGACCTATCCAGATTTCTAAGAGGTCAGTAAGGGGCTAGTACAAGTGCACTAGAGTGCCTTCCGTCCCCTGTCCTATTGCTCTCCTATATCTCCTATACCTTTCTTCTATTCCTATATCTCTTCTTCTATTCTTTCATTGATATGTTCTATTCCTATATCTTCTCTTCTATTCTTTCTTAGATATATTTTACTATGAGTATCTCCTCTATAACCTTCATCATGTATTTTACTATGTGTGTGTGTGTGTGTGTGTGTGTGTGTGTGTGTGTATATATATATATATATATATATATATATATATATATATATATATATATGACGGTCTTGGTATATTCGGGTTTCTTCCCGTGTAGGATTTGGAAATTTCTGGTGACGTTTCGACGTTTCGAAACATCGCCAGTAATTTCCAAATCCTACATGGGAAGAAACCCGAATATACCAAGACCGTCATACCTGTACCCGTGAAAATCTACGAATATATATATATATATATACCCACTAAAACCCTCATTGTGTATTGAACAAAATAAACAAACAAACAAAAACAAATAAATAAATTTTTTTTTTTAAATGAAAGTTTTCTAAACCAGATAAATCAACTATACAAATTGCAGAGGTGCAGAGTTCATAACATTCTACTCTGGCCGATAATATGATTATTACTGCATGAGTTATGATGAATGTGTTTAAATACGGTTTTTTTAGGATTTGAGGTTTTATATTTGGATTTATAATTTTTTGTATTGATGTTATCCTGTAAGCCATCCTGAGTTCCCTGAAGAAGGGCAGCCTAGAAATTTGACCAAACAAACAAACAAAGAAACAAACAAACAAGGCATGATCCAAAGGCATGGCATGGGGTGAATCCAAGGCAAGGTTGGAATCACAGTGACCAGGAAACACACAGCCAGGAAATGTACATGTTGTTCCCGGCATCAACTGTCTGCCGTGCAAAATAGCCAGTTTTTGGTCCAGCCCATCAAGGAAAGGGACTGCCTCCTCAAAAGTAATCCGGCTGACCTTTGCTTCTCCTGCCTTTTCTAGCCCTACATGTTCTTGGATCAAGTGTAGAAGGCAGCCCCTCCTCCTCATCACTAACAGGCTACCGCTATGTGCTTTTCCCACCTGAAGCCTCAGGGCTGTCCTGCAGCAGCTGTGCTTCAACCAAATCACTTTCAGTCAACTGCTCGGAGCCATTGGCCAACACCCCTCCCGAATTGCTCAGGACTGATTCATCCTTCTCTGAACTGACATCTGTGTAGGCATTTGGGGAAGTGTCTGGAGTAATCATCACTGGAGATCACTGGAGATGGCATCAAATGGGAAAATTATTCCCTCAGAATGTTACTCAGAATGAACTCCCAGGATCTTTCATCAATGGGCCTACTCTTTGAGCCTCTTGCCAAAGTTGCCAAATATCCAGTCAGCCATTATTATTTTCTCTATAAATAAGAAAAGGTTCAAAATTCTCTTTTCATCTCAGCAAAGTAACTGGTGCAAGAATTCTATACTTGATGAAATCAGCCCCACTATACTGAACATTTTGAATTTATTTAAATCCTGAAGTCTGGTGTAAATGTATGGCATTACAGGGGATATTGTCAAGAGAAAGTCATTTTATAGACAAGCTGAACATGAAAAAGAAGGAATAGGGTGGACATACTGAAGCTAAAGTGGTATTGTTGGGGAGTTATTGGCCCATAAGGCAAGCACATGCCCATAGAGCAGGATGTCAAATTCATGTCGTCACAGCAGCATCATGTAACATTTTGGACTTTCCCCCCTTTGCTAAACCAGGTGTGGGTGTGGCCAGAACATGATGCATCTTGCACTCAGGCTGGGAATTTGACAACCCTTCCATAGA
>NW_027248762.1:12500-19009 GCF_031021105.1 Erythrolamprus reginae | reverse complement strand
GAAACCAGTTCAATGAGAAAAGAAGAAATAAAAGCATAAGTTTTATATTGGAGTCATTGTATCTGTACCCTATGCTATGCTATGCTATAAAGAGTCTCGGCTCTATGAAGTGAAGAACATCACTTATAACTATAAATCATATAGAAATCCAACACTACCTATGGGACCGTCTTCTGCCTCACGCATCCCAATGGCCGGTTAAGTCCCACAGAGTTGGCCTTCTCCAGATCCTGTCAGCCAAACAATGTCGCCTGATGGGGCCTAGGGGCAGAGCCTTCTTTGTGGTGGCCCCAGCCCTCTGGAATGAACTTCCTCTGGAGATACATGCCTCCCCCTCTGTCCTGGTCTTTTGCAAAGCTCTGAAGACCTACCTCTGCTGGCGGGCATGGGGACTGTGAGCCATGAGATTGTCTCCGGACAATATGAATGATTGAATTGGATGAATGTGGATGACTGCATAAGGGGTTTTAGATTTTTATTAATTTTGTATATGTCCTTTTAAAATAATTAGATTTCTCACATACATTGTTTATATTTACAATGTTGTACACCACCCTGAGTCACTTTGGGAAGGGTGGCATAGAAATCAATCAATCAAACAAACAAACAAACAATCAAACAAATAAACAAACAAACAAACAAACAAACTTCTCCCAGTTTCTAGTTTTAATCCTTTGAATTAAGCGAATTCCTAGAACAAGAGATAAGGTACACAATGTACAGGCAACAATGTGACAAAATTATCTTCTGACAAATGGACCACTTTCTTCTCTGAGATTTTAGTCAACTTGTGAAGCCATAGTGATACCTAACTTTCATGGAAGTAGTTTTGGTTACAGAGATTATAAATTGGGACCCAATATAGTTAAGGATTGGCAAAGCAATGTTTTACTTCATGTTTAATTCTTTTGGAGAGAGGTCCATGAAGATAATTTCTGCTTATTGGAAAGGAATGGGGAATTCTCATATTCCGAGTTAGTGTTTCAACTTCTGTCAGACCAGCCAGCATGGTCAATAGCAAGGGATTATGGGAGATGTAGTTCCAAACCACATACCACATTTCTGACATTAACACCTTCGAAAATGTCCAGAGATACTTCACCAGAAGAGCCCTTCATTCCTCTACCCAAAACAGAATTTCCTACGAAACTAGACTTATAATCCTGGGTCTTGAAAGCTTAGAATTATGACTCCTTAAACATGATCTAAGTATTGCCCACAAGATCATATGCTGCAATGTCCTGCCTATCAAAGACTACTTCAGCTTCAACCACAACAACACAAGAGCACACAACAGATTCAAGCTTAATATTAACTGCTCCAAACCTGACTGTAAAAAATACGACTTTAATAATTGAGTTGTTGAAGCGTGGAACTCATTACTGGACTCCGTAGTATCATCCCCTAACCCCCAACACTTTACCATTAGACTATCCACGGTTGACCTCTCCAGATTCCTAAGAGGTCAGTAAGGGGCATACAAAAGCACACTAGGGTGCCTTCCATCCCCTGTCCTATAGTCTCTCCTATATCTCATATATCTTCTCTCCTATTTCTCTATAAGCTTCAGTGTATATTATTGTGTATTGGACAAAATAAATAAATAAATAAAAATAAAAAAACCAAACACAAGGAGAATACCCAAGTTGATTATGTTGCAGTATGATAATTAGGGAACAAGCATACAACGAGTCTCCGGAGAGGGGCGGCATACAAATCCAATAAATAAATAAATAAATAAATAAATACAATCCTGTCAAATGATTCTACATTTCTACCCTAACTCATCCTCAACGGTGGGTACCTCCTAAAATTAAAACTATGCTAAATCTAAATTCTGTAGTAGTAGCATTTGCAGAAATCCATATTCTTTGTAATTCACATTCAGATTTTCTTCAGGCATTTTTTTAAAAAAAACTCAGATTGCATCTTTCTTATGATGAAAAATAGATCAACTTCCTTTGGCAAAAAACCTTCAGATATCAAGGAACCCAGGCCCAAGAGTTATGTATCCCTTTTTGGATCCAAGCAGATTGGATTAATTGACCCTGTTCTATTGAAAAATAATTTCAGCAATGTTAACTTACCATTGCGGACAATCCTTCCCACTTTATGACCTTTAAAAACATAGGATCACAACTCCTATCCCTCACTCTCTGCCATTATGAGAGATACCTCAAATAATCTGCTTTTTCCATAAACATTCTATATGAATTATTATTATTATTATTTTTATTATTATTTTTATTATTATTATTATTATTATTATTATTATTATTATTATTATTTATTGGATTTGTATGCCACCCCTCTCCGTAGACTTGGGGCGGTTAACAACAGTGATAAAAAACAGCATGTAACAATCCAATATTAAAACAACTAAAAAAACCCTTTATTATAAAACCAAACAAAAACAAACATACCATGCATAAATTGTAAAGGCCTAGGGGGAAAAGAGTATCTCAGTTCCCCCATGGCTGATGGCAAAGGTGGATTTTAAGAAGCTTACAAAAGGCGAGGAGGGGGCAGTTCTAATCTCTGGGGGGAGTTGGTTCCAGAGGGCCAGGGCCGCCACAGAGAAGGTTCTTCCCCTGGGTCCCGCCAAACGACATTGTTTAGTTGACGGGACCTGGAGAAGGCCCACTCTGTGGGAATTGAGTCCACACAATTCACAAAGTTGTTTATTCACAGTTTTCCCCAATTTGCAATTTAGAGCCAGTAATCACTACCCTTGGCTTGGCCTACCAAACTTTAAATATTGTTTAAAAGCAACAAGTTGTTATCTAACATTTGGTTGTCCCAAAGATATGTGTTCTAATGATAGCATAGTGATTTAAAATTTAACCATCCCTAAATAAATCTTAGTTGTGGAAATATTTAGCCCCTGGGCAAATGAAAGCATGATGTGTAGAAATTAGCCATCTTTGGTTTGATGGAAGGGAATTATTTTCCAATTAGTCAGGAATAAAATAAAGATGGTCTAGCATTAGCCTTCAAAGTGCCCATTAACATAAAACTAATCATAAATGCTCTTGTGGTTTTATACCACCATTTAGGGAATAAGCATACCCAGACCATGTAGCAGAAAAAGCAACTGTAGCTATGATACGGGACTGAAGGGAAGATTGGAAGAAACGACAAAGATGATTAAGCTCCTACAAAGCCTGACATCTTGGTAAAGAAAAAGACTGTGATAAATATTTGTAAATGGTGAGGAAAATATCAAGATTCAGTAATGTTGTCCTGTGGGGAAATCTTAGGAAGTGTGAGGATGCAATTAAATATAATTATACAACTTTCTCTGTTGTGTAAGATATGTTTAAGAATACTTTATGTGCTAATCTCACACAACAAAACTGACTTCAAACATATTGCAGTCAGGAAAAAAAAGGATGTTGCTATAACTGATATTTAACAAAACTAAAATATGTCTCATAAAACTCAGTGTGCATTGAAGTTCTGGAACATTCTTGTGTTTTTCCAGTTGTTAGATGTGACATTATTAGGAGTGTGTGTTCTTTCTTTTAAGTGCAGGAGAGAATTTAACCAGCAACTGAGTGTATGAGGAAAGGAGACTTAATGTAGAGATGTTTCAAGGCTGGGATTCTACTGGTTCGGGTGAACTGGATGCTCTGACGATCAGGTGGGAGTGAACCCATTTGCTCCAATGATCAGGTGGGGCCACCTGCCCTCTATATCCTCTCAGCTGATTTAAGCAGCAGAGCAGATTGCCGTGCCTCAGCTGCGGGAGTTAAGTTTTCATAAAACTGTGCACACGTGAAGTGTATGATCACTCAACCAGTTGTTCAGTGTAGGATCCTACCACTCGCTAGATTTCCTACCATCCTTATTGTAAATTCCAATGTCAGACTTTTTGCAAGCAATTTGTCGAGCCCAGTGTTTCCAAACCTTGGCAACTTGAAGATATTCAGACTTCAACTCCCAGAATTCCCCAACCAGCGAATGCTGGCTGGGGAATTCTGGGAGTTGAAGTTCAAATATCTTCAAGCTGCTAAGGTTGGGAAACATTGGTCTAGCCAGTCATGGAGGGAGGAAAAAAGAGAGATGATGAGAAGATAGATAGATAAATAGATAGGTACTTGGGTAGGTAGATAGATAGATAGATAGATAGATAGATAGATAGATAGATAGATAGATAGATAGATAGATATAGATAGATAGATAGATAGTATTGCGAAAACTTGATAGGTGAAAACTTTATAAATTACAAAAAAAATATTACAATATTACAAAGACGCTCTGAGTCTTCGGAGAGGGGAGGCATTAATAATAAATTATTATTATTATTATTATTATTATTATTATTATTATTATTATTATTATTATTATTATTATTATTATTATTTCTTACACATCTGAGCCAAGATAGCACCCTGAAGGGGTTTTAAACTTCTTTCTTGCAATCTGCAATCAGTTAAACCCATATTTTTTTTCAACCTTGAAAATGTTAAGCTATGTGGACTTCAACTCCCAGAATTCCTCAGCCAGCGCTTAATCTGCATGGTCCAGGTGAGAGAATCCGGAGTCCTAGAAGAAAGCAAAGTCACTCTCAAGCTGAATTCAAGTTGAATGTATTTTTTCTTGGCAACAATGCAGGAGTGGTTTACCACCTTTTCCTGAATGCTTTTCAAATTTCCCAGACTTTCCCAAACTATAGCCCTGGTATTCCCTGGAAGTCTTTCATGCAAATACTGACAACGTTCAATCTCACTCACACATTTCATGATCAGGCAAGATTAGCCTGGGTATTGCCATTTATTTTATAATTCAACCCCATTGAAAAATCCAAGGGCCACTGTGGAGATAAATCTATTCTGAAAGTCCAGTTATTAATGAACTTAACTTGCAGATTTTTATAAAGGGCATACAAATAATAGGATTAGAGGAAAGATGGAGTGAAGTCTTAACCTTTTCATCCCTGCAGTTTATGGATATAGAAAGCATTCATTTAGTTTGCATTTGAATGGAACAGGCCTTTTTTTTACCTTTTCCCAATCAATACTTGAAATGAAATGAAATTATTAAAGTAGTCCTTTCATGAATGTTCCAATATATATATATTAGGGAAAATGGTTAAAAATGCATTAGATTAGGGAAATCTCTTTGCAAACATTGCATGTTATGACAAAATCACAAAGAAAAATAAATGTTTGGAAATATGTGCTCTAAAATGCATACAAGCATTCATAAAAAGCTTTTTAATTTTCTAGCTTGACTTTTTAAAGAATTATGTTTGTTAAGATATTTCATACAATTTATTTTTAGAATAACTTCAGAATAACTTCATTGTCACTTTAAATGTACTCTAATCAACATACATTAAAATGAAATTTCATTGCAGCTCTCAAAATGTCACCAGCATATAATAAAAGACAAATGAAAAAGGAGGAAAAACAAAAAAGAAAAGACAGGAAAATGAAAGAATGCTGGACAAGGATGCGAAAACTAAAATGACTTCTGAACTTCTTTTCCACAGATGATTATGTTCTTATTCCTCTCCTCCTTCTTAAACATTTTGCAAATCCCTTTATCCCCTAATTTAATCCACATCTTTCTTAATATTTAAATCCATAAATCATCAATTGACAAAAAGAATGTGGTAGACAATGGTTACAAATATGAGAAACTGAGATAAATGGATATATTTATCTATACCTAAGGTATTGCATGTCTAGGGGGAAAAATCTCACTTATGAAGCTGATCATTTTTGGAGTGGGAATATTCATTGGGGAAAACAATATCTTGAATTTGCTAAACATATTCACATATCTTAATCCTAAACCCAGCAGTCAATTTATCTTCCTGAAACAGCAACACTATTAACCAACTGATTTTGGCATTAATTCTGAATAGCCCCAGGTTCACTTAATGGGGGCTAATCTAGTAGAAAGACTTATTGTGTACTGACTTGTGAACACCCATATAATGTCAATACAGATTTGCTAGCTAATTCTAGCACGAGATAATAATACCTTCCTTAAAGGTAACAAATTTGTAACAGATAAATAGAATAAATAGGCTTAGTCCAAGCTGACTGCAGATATGAGTGTGAACAATGGAACTCTGATCCATGAAAATTAATTTGGAAACCTTAAATGGGCCTTGTGTATTTTCATGGTTTGTAATAATAGGGAAAGAGAAAAAGATTTCATTATGCAACAATTGTAGGTCTGGTTAAACTATGATATGACTAGCTGAAAAATGTGTTCATTTGAGTTCCCGTTACTAAGCCAACTGAATTAAACCAGAAAGTAATGCAGTTCTTTAATCAGAAAGACTCAATAAGGAAAGAACTGAAGTGCATTTTCTGTCTCAAGACTCCAAGCTCAATTTACATGCTAAAACAAGTTCCTGAGATGAGCATATGTGGATGGGCCTCTGATTGGTTCTTTTGTTTTCAGTTCAAAGCATCCATCTTGAAGATAGGAACTTGTGACTATCCACAATTATGCTTCTGAGATCAATTGTTGTCCATGTTGATTGAGTT
>NW_027248762.1:0-7500 GCF_031021105.1 Erythrolamprus reginae | reverse complement strand
ATAACATCCCTATTAGAAACATAGAAACATAGAAGACTGACGGCAGAAAAAGACCTCATGGTCCATCTAGTCTGCCCTTTTACTATTTCCTGTATTTTATCTTACAATGGATATATGTTTATCCCAGGCATGTTTAAATTCAGTTACTGTGGATTTACCAACCACGTCTGCTGGAAGTTTGTTCCAAGGATCTACTACTCTTTCAGTAAAATAATATTTTCTCATGTTGCCTTTGATCTTTCCCCCAACTAACTTCAGATTGTGTCCCCTTGTTCTTGTGTTCACTTTCCTGTTAAAAACACTTCCCTCCTGAACCCTATTTAACCCTTTAACATATTTAAAATGTTTCGATCATGTCCCCCCTTTTCCTTCTGTCCTCCAGACTATACAGATTGAGTTCATTAAGTCTTTCCTGATACGTTTTATACTTAAGACCTTCCACCATTCTTGTAGCCCGTCTTTGGACCCGTTCAATTTTGTCAATATCTTTTTGTAGGTGAGGTCTCCAGAACTGAACACAGTATTCCAAATGGGGTCTCACCAGCGCTCTATATAAGGGGATCACAATCTCCCTCTTCCTGCTTGTTATACCTCTAGCTATGCAGCCAAGCATCCTACTTGCCTTTCCTACCACCCGACCACACTGTTCACCCATTTTGAGACTGTCAGAAATCACTACCCCTAAATCCTTCTCTTCTGAAGTTAAATCCTTCTCTTCTGAAGTTGGTTTGGTTTCCCACAGGAATGTCAGGTGTAAAGAATCCACCCATTAAGTTCCAGCTAATCTGATTTATTGCTCAACCCTATACACAAGAATCTAGTCAACAACCCGTCAGCATTAAACTGGCATTAGATAAGAATTAACAGAATTCAAGAAAGGTAAATTTAGACCTCTTGTGGGAATCATCTAGCCAGCTATATGGAAAAATTCAACATTCAATTCCTGAGTTTATTAAGGTCACCAAATAAACTAGTCATGTTTTTCTCTACAAAAGAAAATATAATACATACTTAATAATCAAGATTGAAAGGAAAGATGCTCCTTTATTACCAATAGAAAACAGAATATTTGTCAGTGTTTTCTTAGTGAAACAATTTGAAACAGAGCAAGCAAAAACAAAACAGGTCCAAGAAATATATTTTAGATTAAGAATTCAAACTGCTTTTCTGAAACTTTCATCAGTCCTATAAATTAGGAGAGTGGGAAAAACTCATTTACTTTGTATTTTAATATAAATGTATCCAGTTTGGACTTTCTAAGAATAAACAAAAACTGCAGTGGAACTAATTAATATCTATAGTTTTATGAATTTTTCAAAGCAGTAAAATATATACTCAAGCATATCTATTGCATATATTGGAAGAAAATGCCCCCAGTTGGGCATATTGTTTGGAAGAGTGCAGAAAAATGCAATGTATTAAGGAAATTGTTTATAAAAATATGTAGATTGAGAGAACCATATACAAAGATCATGTACTAGGAAAAGTGAATATTAGTTTATATGCATTTGTGAAATAGGCAAAAAAAAGTGTCCCCATTTTTCCAGGGTAAACAGATGCAAACATGAGGAATTGCATAAAATTGCTTGGGATGCAACAGTGAAATACGTACCCTACTATAACAGTAAAATAGGTACCCATGTTTCCCTGAAAATAAGACCCTATCTTTTCTTTTTTTTTTTGGACCCTGAAATAAGCACTTGGCCTTATCGCCATGCACTCAAAAGCCCGACTGGGCTTATTATCAGGGGATGTTTTACTTTTGGGGGAAACAGGATATGTATTGGAGAGTATTGTTGTACAGTGATCCCTCTATTATCGCGAGGGTTCCATTCCAAGACCCCTTGCGATAATTGATTTTTCGCGATGTAGGGTTGCGGAAGTAAAAACACCATCTGCGCTTGCGCGCCCTTTTTTCTATGGCCGCGCATGCGTAGATGGTGGAGTTTGCGTTCCCCGCCGCCCATGCAAAGGGGAAACCCCGGCTCCTCGCTAATGCCCCCGCTCGCCCGCCCGCCGCCCGCCACCCGCCAGCAAGAGGGGGAGAGATAGAGAAAGAGAGAGAAGGAAAGAAAGAGATGAGAGAGGGAGGAAAAGAGTTTGAGAGAGGAAGAAGCAAGATAGAGAAAGAGAGAGAGAAAGAAAGATGAGAAAGGAAGGAAGAGAGTGACGTCATCGGGTGGAAAAATCGCGATATAGCGTTTCGCGAAGATCGAGATCGCGAAACTCGAGGGATCACTGTATTGTAAAATGTATTAGAGAGCCCGTCTCAGCGGGAGATGAGTGGTTAATAGGTACAAAAATAAATGAATATATTACTCAAAGCATTTGGGCTGAAGATGGAGCAACTGAATGGGAACAACATTTTTAAAAACCAGTTAGAAAGATCAGAACTGTCTTTTTAAGGAATATTTTAGCTTCAATAAAATTGAACCTTATTTTATTTTATCCTAAATCAAAACTGAAGTCTAATTTTCTCTATATAACTATAAAGCATAGAAATAAGATACAGGACAGTAGTTTATAAATCTTTTCCAGCTTGAACGCCAAGTGTGACTGGCAGAGGATACCTACTATTACTTTCCTATGCCCTTCTCCAAGTTGTTAACAGCTTGTTATAGGACCATCAAAAACATGACCAGATCTTGCCCTATGACTGCGCTGAGAAAACTATGCTTGTTAGCAGTGAGTTTCTCTCTTTCTGTCTTTTTTAAATCCCTGGGCCCACTCCTGCTCAAAGGCCAAAAGGCCAGATTCTCATGTAAAGAAAGCCTGCAGAGTTCCTTGCTCTACGGTCAACAACAGGTGGGAAAGATTAACCCTTTGAAAGTTATGCTCCTGAGAATCTCAGAGGTCATGATGTTAAGTTGGAGCTGGCTGTCATCAATGAACAGTAGAGCCCATTCATACCCTCATGGTGGATTTATGCTCCACATCCGAAAGCACTCAATGCATCAGCATTTTTGTTCCTCCTATTAGCATAGTTTCCTCAAATCAGCAGTGCAAGATGGAGTGTAGACAAGGCCATATGAGTGCTTCTTTAAAAAAAAGCCTCTCATATTAAGTCCAACTATCAGTCTATCATTCACTGACAGCAGCATTCCAATGTTTGAGACTGGAGTTTTTCTATTTAATAATACTTTGAACTTAAGACCTTTCCCTGAGTCATAATGCTATATCAAATGATTAAAGTCTTCCTTTTACTGCTTCGTGAAGATGTGGGATGGCCTTGATCTAGAAACCACCATTTGGTTCACAAGCTGTTTATCAACCCCCGACCTATGAATAGGTAGCAATAGCAATATTCACATGAAATGTTAATACCATTTTATAAGGTATTGGCCACACTTGGAATACTGCATTCAGTTTTGGTCCCCACGATGCAAAAAGGATTTTGGTCCCCATGATGCAAAAAGGATATTGAGACTCTAGAAAACGTGCAGAGAAGAGCGACAAAGATGATTAGGGGACTAGAGGCTAAAACATATGAAGAATGGTTGCAAGAACTGGCCATGGCTAGTTTAATGAAAAGAAAGACCAGGGGAGACATGATATCAGTGTTCCAATATCTATGGGGTTGCCACAAAGAAGAAGGAGTCAACCTACTCTCCAAAGGGTAGAACAAAGATAGAACAAGAAGCAATAGGTGGAAGCTGAACAAGGAGAGAAGCAACTTAGAACTAAGGAGAAATTTCCTGACAGTTAGAACAATTAATCAGTGGAACAGCTTGCCTCCAGAAGTTGTGAATGCCCCAACACTGGAAGTTTTTAAGAAGATGTTGGACAACCATTTGTCTGAAGTAGTGTAGGGTTTCTTGCTTAAGCAGGGGGTTGGACTAGAAGTCCTCCAAGATCCCTTCAAATTCTGATGTTATTATTATTATTACTTAGACTTGTATACACCACTTAACAGTGCTTTTTTTTACTACACAATTACTGCCAACTTGCCTTCCATTGAGGAACTGTATAATGCACAAAACAAAAAGAGGGCTGTGAAAATATTTACTGATCTCTCACATCCTGGACATAAATAGTTTCAATTTCTACCCTGAAAATGATGCTATAGAGCACTGCACACCAAGACAACTAGGCACAAGAACAGTTTTTTCCAAAGGCCATCACTCTGCTAAACAAATCTCACCACTTTCAAATTATTCACTAAGTCTGAATTAATATTACTATTAATCTTTTTATCGTTCCTATCACTCATCTCCTCCCACTTATGACTGTATGACTGTAACTTGTTGCTTGTATCCTTACAATTTATATTAATATTGATTGTTTCCTGATTGCTTATTTGTACCCTATGGAAATGTTGTATTTCCCTAAGTGTTGTATTTCATGATTCTTGACAAATGTATATTTTCTTTTATTTACACTGAGAGCATATGCACCAAAGGCAAATTCCAATTCCTTGTGTGTCCAATCACACTTGGCCAATAAATTATTCTATTTTATTCTATTCTATTCTATTCTACCCTTTGGATAGTAGGTTCTCAGGAGCATAACTTTCTATTCTATTCCATTCCATTCCATTCCATTCCTTTCCTTTCCTATCCTATCCTTTCCTTTCCTACCCTTTCCATTCCATTCCATTCTTCACAGTTCTAAGTAGTTTACAGAATCAGCATATTGGCCACCAACAATCTAGGTGCTCATTTTACCCACCTCAGAATGATAGAAGGCTGAGTCAAAGGTAACTTGTAAGTTCATAAGATCTTCTCCTTCTCCTGTTGATCCAATCTTGATCCATTTTCAGTTTGATCCGCCTTGCTGAGTAGTGGCTCAGCAAAGTGAATACCAGAAACCCAATGGTTTTTCTTCCAGCATCAAAACTAGAGCTTGTGCTTACTGCCTTTCCCACACTACCAGCTTCTCCTTGTCCTTCCATGTGTTCTTGATTTCAGTAGCCTAATTTATTCAGTGCCTTGAGAAGTGATGAGAGCCGCCAATTTGCATAATGTTAAAAATAAAGCAGACACATTTGTGGAGAGGAGAGCAAGGACTGTTTTTGCTTTATGGTGCTTTGACTGAAACATCTTTTCAAGACTGCATCCTGAAACAACACAACCACTTGCTTTTCAAAGGGAAAATGGAGCTGTCACTTTGCACCGCTTTGCATCACTCAGCTGACCCTCTTGATGCTCCTAATGCCTGGAAGAACTACAAATTGCAAGCTGTGCAATTGCTCAGATGCCTCATCTGGCTACATGTGTTGCCTCTGGTCCTCAAAGCAAATGGTAGGAGCAGAATGGGACAATTTACTATGGCCAACTTGTGCAGCCTACTTGCCCCAAGACAATTCACCCTGGCCAAGTAGCCGTGGGACACTTCGTCATTGGACAATTCAACAGTTCAAATTAATTATTTGAAATAATTTTTTAAAAAATATTTTAATTTTGGTTATTCATGTTTCATTGGGTCCCTCCTTTTGCAGCCTTCTTTTAATGATTCTATTCCACCACTTCTTTGATATTAATGTAACTCTTGTCCCGTGGCAAGTTCACTGTGCTGAGCTATCTTAGACCCCTGGAGGAGAGGGCTCTCGGGGTTTGTAAAAAGTCATGACTTACAGCATCTCAAGAACCTGGGAAGCGACTCTTTATTACCATGCCTAGGGGAAGGGAATAATAGTTCTTCATTGCTGGCTGATACATTTTCTAGATGCAGTTAACTAACCCCTGTCTGGGCTGGATGCATCCCTGGTGGGCATATGCAACGCACTGGAGGGAAAAACAACACAATGGCTTCACAGCATGATCTGCAACCTGTTTGCCCAAACACATCTTCAATCAATCAGAACAGAACTGGAATGGACCTTGGAGATCTTTTACTCCACCCCCCTGCTCAAGCAGGAGACCCCAGGGGTAGGCTACTGCCTGGACTGGGGGGAATGCAGTGGGGTATCAAAAATAGAGCTCCACCCCAGAGCACCCAATTTGCACTGAAAGATGTTGAAATAAAATGCAGGGCAACCTGCTTAAGTCACGCCCACAGTGAGGTAGTAAAATTTTTGGTAGCCCTTCAGTGGGAGACCCTATACCAGTGATGGCAAACCTATGGCATGGGTGCCACAGGTGGCACACGGAGCCATATCTGCTGGCACATGAGCCGTTGCCCTAGCTCAGCTCCAACGTGCATGTGTGAGATGGCCAGCTGATTTTTGACTTGCACAGGGGCTCTGGTAGGGCATTTTTGGCTTCCAGAGAGCCTCCAGGAGGGATGGGGGAGGGTGTTTTTACCCAGCTCCAGAGAAGCCTTTGGAGCCTGGGGAGGGTGAAACACGATCCAACTGGGCTCACCAGAAGTTGGGAAACAGGCTGATTCCAGTCTCCAGAGGGCCACTAGGAGGGTGGAGGAAGCTGTTTTTGCCCACCCCAGGCATTAAATTATGGGTATGGGCACTTGCGCATGCGTGATAGTGTGCACGCATGCTTTTTCAGCACCCAAGGAAAAAAGGTTCGCCATCACTGCCCTATACCATTCCAGACAGGTGGCTGTCCAGCCTTTTCTTAGAAAACCTCCAATGGTAAAGCAACCACAATTTCTGAAGGCAAAGCTGTTCTACTGGTTAATTGTCCTCACTGTTAGGAAGTTTCTCCTTAGCTCCAGGTTGCTTTTCTTCTTGATTAGTTTCCATCCATTGTGTCTTGTTCTAACCCTTGCTTTGGAAAATAAATGTATTCCCTCTTTTTTGTGATGACCTCTCATCCTTCTTTTCTCTACGTCTTTTCCCAAAATATAATGGCATCTACAAAAAACAGCCTCATGATCCTGGAAAATAACAAAAATGTTGACAGATGCTCTGTGTGTATCCTGCACCAGAGTAAATTTTTGCTTTTCAGTCCAAAACACGGCACTCTGCTACTGTGCCATTGGCACTGCATTTATGATCTTAGTCACTTGCACAGTTTGGAAACAGTCACTGCCATGATAAAAAAGTCCCTATGAATCGTGAGAGAGCCACAAGTTCCTAAATCAATTATGCTCAGACGTGGAAATGAAACTTTTTGTGGCCTTTTGCTGGACCGAAGTTGGGACAATGGCCTATTAGCTCTGGCTTAAGAGCAACACCAGCTCTACTTTGTGCTAGAAATATCAATGTAAATATTAAATTAGATCCTTTCTATGGCTTTTTTAAAATACCTATCTCTTAGAATGAAATGTTTAATGGGGAATCTATCTGCCTGCCTGCCTGCCTCTCTATCTATCTATCTATCTATCTATCTATCTATCTATCTATCTATCTATCTATCTATCTATCTATCTATCTATCATCTATCTATCTATCTATCTATCTATCTATCATCTATCTATCTATCTATCTATCTATCTATCTATCTATCTATCTATCTACCTACCTACCTACCTACCTACCTACCTACCTACCTACTTAATCTATCTATCTATCTATCTATCTATCTATCTATCTATCTATCTATCTATCTATCTATCTATCTATCTACCTACCTACCTACCTACCTACCTACCTACCTACCT
>NW_027248761.1:0-19070 GCF_031021105.1 Erythrolamprus reginae | reverse complement strand
CAGCTTCATTGAAAGCGTTTCTCCTGCTAAACAGCTCTTTTCATGTTTGCTGGTTCCTTAGAATGCAGCCTAGACCGTCACAATTTCAAAAAAGCAGCTTGAAAAGATCCGGATCCTTTGAGTGTTTACCTCAAAGTTGGAGTGCATTATTTAAAGATCTGGAGAATTATTTATTTAAACAGCCATCACAGACAAACAACCTCATGAAACCCGTCTTGAGTTTCGACTTTCAAGCGATGACTACGTGGACATCTCCATTTTATTTTTCTTGACAACAATATGAAATGCGTTTTACCGTTTTCTTCTTCTGCCTTTCATATTCTTTTACTTGACTGTAAAAAATATGACTTTAACAATCGAGTTGTCGAAGCGTGGAACTCATTGCCGGACTTAGTAGTGTCAACCCCTAACCCCCAACATTTTTCCCTTAGACTATCCATGATTGACCTCTCCAGGTTCCTAGGAGGTCAGCAAGGGGCGTGCATAAGTGCACCAGTGTGCCTTTCGACCCCTGTCCAATTGTCTCTCCTTTATCTCCTATATCTTTTCTTCCTTTCATATATCTTCTCTATTTTTATATATTTTCTTCTATCCTTTTCTTTATATATATTACTACATGTCTATTCTCTTCAATATGTATTGTGTATTGGATAAATAAATAAATATTAAAATAATAAAATAAATAAAATAATAAATAAAATAATAAATAAAAAATAAAATAAAATAAAATAAAATAAAATAAAATAAAATAAAATAAAATAAAATAAAATAAAATAAAATAAAATAAAATAAAATAAAATAAAATAAAATAAAATAAAATAAAATAAAATAAAATAAAATAAAATAAAATAAAATAAAATAAAATAAAATAAAATAAAATAAAATAAAATAAAATAAAATAAAATAAAATAAAATAAAATAAAATAAAATAAAATAAAATAAAATAAAATAAAATAAAATAAAATAAAATAAAATAAAATAAAATAAAATAAAATAAAATAAAATAAAATAAAATAAAATAAAATAAAATAAAATAAAATAAAATAAAATAAAATAAAATAAAATAAAATAAAATAAAATAAAATAAAATAAAATAAAATAAAATAAAATAAAATAAAATAAAATAAAATAAAATAAAATAAAATAAAATAAAATAAAATAAAATAAAATAAAATAAAATAAAATAAAATAAAATAAAATAAAATAAAATAAAATAAAATAAAATAAAATAAAATAAAATAAAATAAAATAATAAATAAAATAAAATAAAATAAAATAAAATAAAATAAAATAAAATAAAATAAAATAAAATAAAATAAAATAAAATAAAATAAAATAAAATAAAATAAAATAAAATAAAATAAAATAAAATAAAATAAAATAAAATAAAATAAAATAAAATAAAATAAAATAAAATAAAATAAAATAAAATAAAATAAAATAAAATAAAATAATAAATAAAATAATAAATATAAAATAAAATAAAATAAAATAAAATAAAATAAAATAAAATAAAATAAAATAAAATAAAATAAAATAAAATAAAATAAAATAAAATAAAATAAAATAAAATAAAATAAAATAAAATAAAATAAAATAAAATAAAATAAAATAAAATAAAATAAAATAAAATAAAATAAAATAAAATAAAATAAAATAAAATAAAATAAAATAAAATAAAATAAAATAAAATAAAATAAAATAAAATAAAATAAAATAAAATAAAATAAAATAAAATAAAATAAAATAAAATAAAATAAAATAAAATAAAATAAAATAAAATAAAATAAAATAAAATAAAATAAAATAAAATAAAATAAAATAAAATAAAATAAAATAAAATAAAATAAAATAAAATAAAATAAAATAAAATAAAATAAAATAAAATAAAATAAAATAAAATAAAATAAAATAAAATAAAATAAAATAAAATAAAATAAAATAAAATAAAATAAAATAAAATAAAATAAAATAAAATAAAATAAAATAATAAAATAAAATAAAATAAAATAAAATAAAATAAAATAAAATAAAATAAAATAAAATAAAATAAAATAAAATAAAATAAAATAAAATAAAATAAAATAAAATAAAATAAAATAAAATAAAATAAAATAAAATAAAATAAAATAAAATAAAATAAAATAAAATAAAATAAAATAAAATAAAATAAAATAAAATAAAATAAAATAAAATAAAATAAAATAAAATAAAATAAAATAAAATAAAATAAAATAAAATAAAATAAAATAAAATAAAATAAAATAAAATAAAATAATAAAATAAAATAATAAAATAAAATAAAATTTCCCATGCTGATGTTTAGAAGAGCATCAAAATCTACCTCTTTACTCAGTCCTTTGATGGGGGAGAATGAAAGGTAATCTTTTAACACCGTCTTTTATGTTTTATTGAATTTATTGTACTTTGTTAACCTTACTTGGGCATGAGCCGAGGTGGCGCAACAGGTAGAGTGCTGTACTGCAGGCCACCTTGTCCAAATCTTGACGAGACCTTGTCCAAATCTTGATGAGACCTTGTCCAAATCTTGACGAGACCTTGTCCAAATCTTGACAAGATCTTGTCCAAATCTTGACAAGATCTTGAAAAGGTTGTCCCCACTATAATTAGAAGGACTATTTTACTGCTCATTTGGGTCATTAATATATTTATTTGACTTTGAGACATTG
Organism: Erythrolamprus reginae; assembly: GCF_031021105.1. Lineage (NCBI taxonomy): Eukaryota > Metazoa > Chordata > Lepidosauria > Squamata > Dipsadidae > Erythrolamprus > Erythrolamprus reginae. The sequence goes on along the minus strand of NW_027248761.1, from coordinate 16,380 downwards.
CTGTGGTGAAACTCTTTCTTCTGTATTTGGTGTCACAGAGAGTATCTTTATATTTACCACCAGCCAGATGAATGACTGGAGGATTTGCTATGGCGTCAAAATGTCAAATATATAATCAAGCCCTCTTCTTTGTTATTGATCAGCCTCCCACTGAAGCAAATCTTCATGGAGATACTTCAGAAAGTTGTTCATTAAGAAAAGGCAATTTGAAAGCTCTATAATACTTACCACTGGCAGCTCTTGAAATATGAGACCTATTAGCCTCCTCTGCTGCCTTGCAGTAACCCTTGCATTTAAAAATATGTCTTGTTGTTTAAAAAGTTTTGCATGTACACTAGTAAGTTTATGTACACCGACATATTTTTGAATGTAAGAGCTTAAGAAGGAACAAAACTATAATGTATAACTCCAGGCCAAACTCCAGACAAAACTTGGTCCCATCCTAAAAATAACAGTGTGATTTCCTGGAGGTCAGATTAACAGACAGACTAACAGAGTTGGAAGGGATCTTGTAGGTCATCTAGTCCAACCCCCTGCTCAAGCAGGAGATACCTACACCATTTCCAACAAAAAGCAGTCCAATCTCTTCTTGAAAGTCTCAAGTAATGAAGCTCATGCAACTTCCAACTTCTGTTCCATGGGTTGATTGTTTTCACTGTCAGAAAGTTCCTCCTTATTTCCAGGTTGAATCTCTCTTTGATCAGTTTCCATCCATTATTTCTTGTCTGTTTTTCAGGTGCCTTGGAGAATAGCTTGACTCCCTCCTCTCTGTGGCAGCCCCTCAAATATTGGAAGACTGCTATCATGTCTCCCCTGGTCCTTCTCTTCGCTAGACTATCCATGCCCAGTTCCTGAAACTGCTCTTCATATGTTTTAGTTTCCAATCCCCACATCATCTTGGTTGCTCTCCTCTGCACTTTTTCCAGAGTCTAAAGATCTTTTTAATAGTGTGGTGACCAAAACTGGATGCAATACTCCAGGCGCAGTCTAACTAAGGCTTTATAGAGTAGTATTAGTACCTCTCTTGATGTAGATTGTATCCCTCTATTAATGCAATTTAGGATTGTATTGGCTTTTTTGACTGCAGCTGGCTCATGTTTAGCTGGTTGTCCACTAGGACTCCAAGATCCCTCTCACAGTCACTGCTATTGAGCCTGGTTTCACCCAGTTTATTTTATTTTTTTTAAATTAAAAAATATTTTATTAATTTTCAAAAACAAACATAACATAACATGACATACAACATTTAGTGGAGCTACAGTCGCTCCGCTCAAAGTGGAAGTCAATAAAAAGGAAGAAAAAGAGTCATTTTGTTATTTAACATCGTCTACGACAGTGTTTTTCAACCAGTGTGCCGTGGCACACTAGTGTGCCGCGAGACATGGTCAGGTGTGCCGCGAAGCTCAGAGAGAAAGAAAGCAAGAGAGAGAGAAAGCAAGAGAGAGAGAAAGGAAGCAAGAGAGAGAAAGAGCAAGAGAGAGAGAGAGAGAACAAGAGAGAAAGCAAGCAAGAGAGAGAACAAGAGAAAGAAAGAGAGAGAGAGAGAAAGAGAGGGAGAAAGAGGGAGGGAAGGAGAGAGAGAGAAAGACATAGAGGGACGTAGGGAGGGAGAGAGAAAGAGAGCAAAAAAGAGAGGAAGGAAAGAAGAGAAAGAAAGAGGGATGGAGAGAGAGAGAAAGAGGAAGGAAGGGAGAGAAAGAAAGAGGGAGGGAGAAAGAAATAGAGCGAAGGGGAAGAAGAGAGAGAGAGAATTTTTTTGTCCAAACTTTTTTTAGCCCCCCGCAACCCCCCCCCTCCATGTGCCCCAGGGTTTCATAAATGTAAAAAATGTGCCGCGGCTCAAAAAAGGTTGAAAATCACTGGTCTACGAAATATGTGAAAGTATCAATTTTAAGATAGTAAATATAAACCTGTATAAGAATTTATGAAAATATATAGAGAAATTTTTAAGAGAAGAAGGAAGAATTTACATTTATATTGTAAATAGTCACCATCTAATACAATTTAACAACTAAATTCAAATATTCCAAGTAATATAACAGCAGACTTATCTCTTTTTCTTTGTTTCCCACCAAGTATATATCTTCTGCCAAATATCATAAAATTCTGATTCTTGTTGGTTATTTAACAGTCCACCCAGTTTAAATGTATACTTTTTTGGGGGTGGGGGTGGGGTATTAATCCATTCCTACAACACTTAAAGTGCAAAGAAAACTAATACCGTTTTTCTATTAGATGCCACCAGAATAGAAAGTGAAGAAGGTGAACATGTTGATCCAATGGGTGAGACAAAAATCAGGTCTTTGATTCTATAAATAAGATCAAAGCTAACCTAAACCCAATGGATTTTGTTTTCTCAGTTTTGTAGTAGAATATGTATAATATGTAGTAGAACTTGTGAATGCTCCAACACTGAAAGTTTTTAAGAAAATGTTGGATAACCATCTGTCTGAAGTAATGTAGCAATGAAGTAATGTAAGCAGGGGGTTAGACTAGAAGACCTCCAAGGTCCCTTCCAACTCTGTTGTTTTCATTATTGTTGTTGTTGTTGTTGTTGTTGTTGTTATTAATAATAATAATAATAATAATAATAATAATAATAATAATAATTTAATAGATTTGTATGCCGCCCCTCTCCGAAGACTCGGGGCGGCTCACAACACTAATAAAAACAGTTTACAATGGAACAAATCTAATAATAAAAATTATATTAAAAACCCTAACTGTTAAAAACCATACAACACATACATACCAAACATAAAATATAAGAAAGCCTGGGGGAGATGTCTTAGTTCCCCCATGCCTGGCGATATAGGTGGGTCTTGAGTAACTTGAGAAAGACAAGGAGGGTGGGGGCTGTTCTAATCTCTGGGGGGAGTTGATTCCAGAGGGCCGGGGCCGCCACAGAGAAGGCTCTTCCCCTGGGGCCCACCAAACGACATTGTTTGGTCGACGGGACCCGGAGAAGGCCAACTCTGTGGGACCTTATCGGCCGCTGGGATTCGTGCGGTAGAAGGTGGTTCCGGAGGTATTCTGGTCCAATGCCATGAAGGGCTTTAAAGGTCATTACCAACACTTTGAATATTATTATTGCTATTATTATTATTATTATTATTATTATTATTATTATTATTATTATAGTCATAGTGATGCAGTGGTTAGAATGTAGTATTGCAAGCTGACTCTGCCCACTGCCAGAAGTTTGATCTTGACTGGCTCAAGTTTGACTCATCCTTCCACCTTTTTTGAGGTTGGTAAAATGAAGAGCCAGATTGAATACCTAAATGAGTATTCCAAGCAAGGACAAAGAGGTAAATGCATTCATCAAATGACCTTACAAGAACTGAATTGAGCCACTGACTGAATCAAAAATTGTCAACTCACTGTTCAAGGACATCTTAATTATTCTGGGGCAGGTAAGTTTCTGATAGCCTCCACCGGCCATTTTGTGCAAAACAGAACTTTTTCTTCTTATTCAAGTTCCCAGAAACTGCCTCTCCATTCAGCCTTAATAATCACAGTATTCCTGGAGGATAGCTATAAAAAACTAGAGTTAAACTCTTTGAAAATATCCTCCAAGTCGGTCCCAAAATTAATTCTACAGAGATCTAGCAAAAGTTTTATTTATTGAATTTCTGTGCCACTCAAGCCAGGTAAAGCCACTCTCTGGATTACAGAAAGTACAAATCTAATGCCCCTAGCAAACTAAATAAAACATCAACAATAAATAATACAATAACGCAAAAATCTGAATTCTCTGAGAACATGAGACCTGGAAAATTCCATCATAAATATATCAACCAAAAAGGGGGGGAAGGGGGGGAGAGAATAGAAACATTAACTTCCTATATTAAATACTCATCCCAATTAAGTAAAAATTCCCATAGAAACATAGAAGACTGACGGCAGAAAAAGACCTCATGGTCCATCTAGTCTGCCCTTATACTATTTCCTGTATTTTATCTTACAATGGATATATGTTTATCCCAGGCATGTTTAAATTCAGTTACTGTGAATTTATCTACCACGTCTGCTGGAAGTTTGTTCCAAGGATCTACTACTCTTTCAGTAAAATAATATTTTCTCATGTTGCTTTTGATCTTTCCCCCAACTAACTTCAGATTGTGTCCCCTTGTTCTTGTGTTCACTTTCCTATTAAAAACCCCTCCTGAACCTTATTTAACCCTTTAACATATTTAAATGTTTCGATCATGTCCCCCCTTTCCCTTCTGTCCTCCAGACTATACAGATTAAGTTCATTAAGTCTTTCCTGATACGTTTTATGCTTAAGACCTTCCACCATTCTAGTAGCCCATCTTTGGATCCGTTCAATCTTGTCAATATCTTTTTGTAGGTGAGGTCTCCAGAACTGAACACAGTATTCCAAATGTGGTCTCACCAGCATTCTATATAGCGGGATCATAATCTCCCTCTTCCTGCTTGTTATACCTCTAGCTATGCAGCCAAGCATCCTACTTGCTTTCCCTACCGCCTGACTGCACTGTTCACCCATTTTGAGACTGTCAGAAATCACTACCCCTAAATCCTTCTCTTCTGAAGTTTTTGGTAACACAGAACTGCCAATGCAATACTCAGATTGAGGATTCCTTTTCCCCAAGTGCATTATTTTACATTTGGAAACATTAAACTGCAGTTTCCATTGCTTTGACCATAGTACTTTTACTAGAGAAGAACTGATAGCAACAAAAGCAAAGCAAGTTCTGAGGCAAAAGGTGTGTAAACATATAAACAAAGAATCCCAAAACCCTCCCTCATATCTCCCCTGGGCTTTTCATCCAATCCCCATGTCCCAAGACGTCAAGTGGGTGCACCAGCCATTTGGGCTTCCACATTTGGTCACTCAAAGCCGTTGACCTTGAGCAAGCTATAAACATGTCCATGTAACCTGGCAGTATGCAATGAGAACTTTCCTCCCTAACCTTTTAATCAAACCCAAGTAGAACCATCTCCAGCACTCTTCCCCATCTCCCACCCAAATACCTAACTTTCCTTCCACCCAGGAGTGTGCAGCAGGCAGGACGGGGTGGAACGCAGTTCCACTGGTGGAAATGAAGAAATGAAATGAAGCTTCAGCTGATTGGTGGCTGTAACTTCCTGGATTACCAGGCTCGGCTCAACTCTCCCTTTTTTCTCTGCTGCTGCTGCAACTGTGCTCCTTGCTTTTTTCCTCTTTCCTGCTTCCTGGCCTCGGATGAGCTTCCCTCTCTCCTGCCCAGCTTCCTTCCAGCCTCACGCGGTCATCTCCCGCCTGAGGTGGGAAGCGACTCTGGCAGCATTTATGCTTCTGGCAGCACCCGTTTGCCTAGCTACCCAGCCTGAGGCAGGGGGGCGACCCAGGAAGGAGAGCGCGGGAAACGCGAAGCAAATTGTCACCCCAGTTCATTTGAATGATGATGATCATTCAAGTCACTCCCACCTGGTCACATGGCTGGCAAGCCACACCTACCCAGTCACATGACCATTAAGCCACACCCACAAAATAAGCCACACCCACAATGTGGCAGTAAAAATTTTGGCTGCCCATTACTGCCTCCACCCCACTTTTCTATGGAAGCCAAAGGAAGTAGGCAGTGTGGAGGCTGACACTCACAGAGTGCTTAGATCTGGCCCACCCTTGGAACAGGAAAGGACCAGGCCATGATGTCTCTTCCAGTGAAAATGGAGTTCGGGCAGGCCGCACACAGAACGCCTTGTGGCCAAAAACGGAGCTTGGTGAGTGATGGCAAGCTAGCTGTCAAGGCTGCCATTCAGAATTCAGACAAATAAAACTCAGAGTCCTTTTGTTTAAGGTTCAAAGTGAATTTATCAAAATCAGAACTTGAAGAATCAAAAGCAAAGTCTGAAGAAAATGGCACGTACCCCACATACTAAAAACCCCTTTTCCACCCCCCTGTTGGGCATCCGCCCAATCTCCATTGTCCAGACGCATCAGGTGGTCCAAGATGCTCCTCCCGAGCCTCTCAGGTATTTGCCCGTCTAACGGTCTCCGCCGGCACCTAGGAAATCGAAACTTATTCTAACTGAAACTTTTCTTTTCTTGCGCACTTCCCAACCCACCTTGATATCTACCCCTCCCCGTCTCTATGACAACCAAGCAAAGAATGCAGCAGCAGCAAGCGCAGGTTGACACTAGCCATGCCCACCTTGACTACGCCCCCCAGTCACCCCCTCCTAGACCCCCAGAGGTCAATCACAATCCTGATGTGGCCCTCAATGAAATTGAGTTTGACACTACTGATCCATCTAAAGTTAGAATATACAATGCATAAAATATTAAGCTGGATGCAACATCTGCTTGAAATCCAAGGGAATGATTATCAATGTCATCACCATCATCATCATCATCATCATCATCATCATCATCATTTTAACCATTGTCTATCCACTGCAGGATGAAAGCCTATTCCACAAGTTTCCAACCCATATGGCCCTGAGCTTTATTTATTAAGTTGGATGCAACATCTGCTTGAAATCCAAGGGAATGACTATCAAAATCAAGATAATAATAATAATAATAATAATAATAATAATAATAATAATAATAATAATAATAATTATTATTATCATCATCATCATCATCATCATCATCACCATCATCATCATTTTTGCCATTGTCTATCCACTGCAGGATGAAAACCTGTTCTGCATGTTTCCAACCCATATGGTCCCGAGTTTTCTTTTGCCAATTGAACAATCCATGTCCATTATTTTACAGAGCAAATTTGGGGTCTTGTCCAATTTTGAACAGACAGTGATTTCAGTAAATGCTGTGTACAACCTATATAAACGTTTAGCACGGGTTGTCTCCGAATATTCTTCTTTAGGGAAGAACAAACAGAAACGAACAGAAACAACAAACAAAAGGAACCTTTGCTGTTTAGTCAGCAAGGTTTCTGCTAAATACTATCTGAAGTCTGACAAAACAGATAAATAGAATGAGAATCAAGTGTTGGTTCTGAAATTAGCTCTAGCAAGGGCACGGTTGCAGTGATACAGTGATTCTTCTAGGTTGCTAGGAATCAGGAGAAAGAGAGGTGAGATGAGATATAATGAGAACGGTCTCTCTCAGAAGCCCTGCACATGTAGACACATACATAGTAGAACAGTAAACAGAGTCAATAAAATGCAGAGACAACCATCAAGGCTGCTACAACCTGTTAATAAAATTCAGTGAAATCTGCAACAAAGGGGAATGTGTCTTTAAATTCGAAGAGACGGCATCACAGTAAACACTTACATGTCCTATTTCAACCATCCATGGCTTTTCACACTTTGGTCATCCATCCTTCTCACAGTCTATCTCTTGCAAAAGCTAAAAACACTTCGCTTTTTAATAAATATTACAAAAATAATGTCAGGCAATTAGAATCTCTCTCTCTTTTTTTTTCTTTCTCTCTCTCTCTCTCTCTCTCTCTCTCTCTCTTTGTGTGTGTGTGTGTTGCATGTGTATAGTTCTGAGAGCATGCAACAGAATTTCATTTTCAATGTGTACCACTGTGCCCACTGACAATTAAAGTTATCTTATCTATCTATCTATCTATCTATCTATCTATCTATCTATCTATCTATCTATCTATCTATCATTTTTCATCTATCATCTCTCTCTCTCATCTCTCTCATCTATCTATCATCTATCTGTCTGTCATCAATCTATCTATCTATCTATCTATCTATCTATCTATCTATCTATCATTTATCATCTGTCTGTCTGCCTATCTGTTTGTCTGTCTGCCTACCAACTATCACATATCTATCATCTCTCTCTCTCTCTCATTTATCGTCTGTCTGTCTGTCTATCTATCTATCTATCATTTTTCATCTATCATCTCTCTCTCTCATCTATATCATCTGTCTGACATCAATCAATCAATCTATCTATCTGTCTGTCTGTCTATCATCTTTCATCTCTCCCACTCTCATCCATCTAATCCTTCTATCTATCTAACTAACTGTTTGTCTGTCTGTCTGTCTGTCTATCTTCTATCTATCATCTATCCTAAATGAAATGTTTAGCCTTACAATCACAATTGAGCCCAAATTTTCTATTGGTAAGCGAAACATTAGTTAAGTGAATATTGACTCCTTTTATGATCTGTCATAGCTGTTACATGAATCATTGCAGTTGTTAAGTTGTTCCCCATTGTCTTTGCGTACAAGGAGGCCACAAAAGTTTGATCAAAGGATCCCAGGACATTGCACCTTTCGGAAATATGAGCCATTTGCCAAGCATCTGAATTTTAATCAGGTAACAACCATGGGGATGCTGAAATGACAGTAAATCTGATAAATGGTCACAAGTTACTTCATCAGTGCCATTGCACCTTTGAATGGACATTAAATAAACCTTTTTAAATTGAGGACTAACTGTACAGGAAGAGAACTTTGCACAGGCCACTTACACCGAAGATACAAAGCTTGCGAAGAAGCTCCATCATCAGTAACATAGTTATGACAACATGAACCAGTTGTTATGAACATCCATTGAAAAATTCACAAATTTCCCAATTCACAAACTTCCCAATTTGCAGAAACCACTTGGCTCAATCCTTGCTTGAGCTACTTAAAGGCTCTTGTTTCATTGCGGTAACACCATGCTACAGATAGTGGTGGGTTGTTTTCTTTGTTTGTTTATTTTGCAGTGGACAGGTTGTCTAAGGAAATATTTCGTAGCTACTGCTGATTCCAGAAAATGCTGCCTGGTTGGCAAGCTTTTCAACAGAGGTCAAAAAATGTAATTACTGGCTAGCATTTGCTGCTGCTGCTGCTGATGCAGCCAGGCAAATTCTGAAACTCTTAAATGATGGCATTTTAATTGTTGATTGCCGATTAATGCCTCAAACCAATCAATTATTCTAGACAGGAGGCTTAGTGTTTATTGCTACCAAAATGACAACCTGTTTCATTTCTCCTCAGAGTCCTAGTGGCTGTCTAAGCTTATGTTAATAGCTGCACATTTAAAAAGTGTAAATTTTTGTTACAGCAGGAAAGCAGGTAGAAAGAAAATTGGAAGGATGACCTTATTTGGTTTCCCCCATTGTGTGTTTTTTTTCTGCATGCAGCTCTTTATATTAAAATGAGTATTTCAGCAATCGTATTTTGACTTGCTTATGGAATAATGAAAAGAAGTGTTGGTTATGACCTATAAAACCCTTCATGGCACTGGACCAGATTATCTCAGGGACCACCTTCTGCTGCACGAATCCCAGCGACCAGTTAGGTCCAACAGAGTGGGCCTTCTCCAGGTCCCGTCAACTAAACAATGTCGTTTGGCGGGGCCCAGGGGAAGAGCCTTCTCTGTGGCGGCCACGGCCCTCTGGAACCAACTCCCCCCGGAGATTAGAATTGCCCCCACCCTCCTCGCCTTTCGTAAGCTCCTTAAAACCCACCTCTGCCGCCAGGCATGGGGGAACTGAAATACTCTTTCCCCCTAGGCCTTTACAATTTTATGCATGGTATGTTTGCTTGTAGGTATGATTGGTTTTAAAATAAGGGTTTTTTAGTTGTTGTATTATTGGATTTACATGCTGTTTTTATTATTGTTGTTAGCCGCCCCGAGTCTATGGAGAGGGGCGGCATACAAATCCAATAAATAAATAAATAAAATAAATATTAATTACTTGGTAACATTGACGGATTTCCTGGTTTCCCATTGTCTGTGCTTCTCTTTTTTTAATTAACTCAAGACATATTATTCATAACTAAATTTAACAGATATGAAATGTTAATGTCTTCCTTTCAAAATTGCATTTCTACCATTCTTGGAATAACAGAGTTGGAAGGGAACTTGGAGGTCTTCTAGTCCCAACCTCCTGCTTAGTTTAAATCGGTTTCGTCCTCGTGTGTTGTTGCGGTTGAAGGTGAAGTAGTCGTTAACAGGTAGGACATTTTGGTATATAGTTTTATGAACTATAATTAAGTCGGAACGGAGACGACGGAGTTGTAAGTTGTCTAAACCAAGAATTTCAAGTCTGGCGGAGTAAGGTATTTTATTGTGAGAAGAGGAGTGAAAGACTCTTCTTGTGAAATATTTCTGGACTCTCTCAATTGTGTTGATGTCAGATATACAATGTGGGCTCCATACAGGCGAGCTGTATTCTAGCATTGGTCTGACAAATGTTTTGTAAGCTCTTGTTAGCAGTTCAAAATTACCAGAGAAGAAGCTGCGAAGGATTAGGTTAACAACTCTTAAAGCCTTTTTGGCAATGTTGTTGCAGTGGGCTCTAGGACTTAGGTCATTGGATATGAGTACTCCAAGGTCTTTGACAGATTGAGAGTTATCAATAAGTTCAATTCCTCCAAGTTTATATTTAGTATTCTGATTCTTTTTACCAATGTGTAAGACAGAGCATTTAGTGGTGGAGATTTGAAATTGCCAGATTTTAGACCATTTTGCTATGTGGTCAAGGTTTTTTTGAAGGGTAGCAGCATTGTCGGTGGTATTAAATAGTTTGACATCGTCTGCAAAGAGAACGCAATTGCTAGTGATGCAATTGCAAAGATTGTTTATGTATAGCATGAATAGTGTGGGTCCTAAAACACTACCTTGAGGGACACCACTGTTGACAGGAGCAGGAAGAGAAGTTCCCTTTGTCCCCTGTCCAATTGTCTTTCCTTTCTCTCACTTATCATATATATTTTCTTTCTTTCATATATCCTCTCCTCTAAGTTCACTTTACCCTTATATATATTACTACATGTCTATTTTTCTTCCTATATATTTGTGTATTGGACAAATGAATAAATAAAATAAATAAATAAAGTGGCACTTTCTATTTTGACCACTTGTTGTCTGTTAGATAGGAATGCTGTTAACCAATTGTGTAGTAGTCCAGAGATGCCGTAGGATTTGAGTTTCTACTCTACTCTGGTAGGTAGGATGGGAGTATGTAAACTGAATTAAGCAAGGAATATGGATCAGTTTTAATCAGACCACTTCTAGCAATAGCATTTAGACATATATTGCTTCATAGTGCTTTTACATCCCCCTCTGAGTGATTTACAGAATCGGCATATTGCTCCCAAAAATCTGGGTCCTCATTTTACTCACCACAGAAGGAGGGAAGGCTGAGTCAACCTTGAGCGAGTTGTGAGATTTGAACTGCTGAACTACAGCTAGCAATTAGCAATTCTTCCTCCTCTTGTACTCAGAGTAAGTCAAGTAGGTCTTGATATACTTTAGCTTTTTTTAAATGCTTGGGTACAGATCAATACCGCTGACCCTGAAAGCAGAAATGATCTTCTCATAATGAGATGACTTTTTAACAAGTCAAGGAGATTCCAAGTTTCTTTAAGCATTTTCCTATCGACAATAAGATTGGCCCACAAATCTTAAGGGGGAAGAACTGAAATGATATATCAAAGATGTTCATATTCACCCACCAATTTGAGACAACCTAATCATCATATGGTGCGATTAACCGATTATTCCAGAAAATTATATTCTATGTGGGTGAGCCCACTCTCTGTGAACCACAAAATTATAAAGTACAGTATTTGTCATCTGCAGTCTTAATAAACAATTCTATTGTTTATTAAGTAACTCTAAAATTTGTTGCTTGTTGATGGACACCATTTTAGCGAATTTCAAGGTTTGTTAAATCAATTACTTAAAGTCTTTATATCTGGGTTAAAAGTACAAGAGAATGAATATCTGATTGATATATCAACTGGAGAGTCAGAATTTTCCCAAACCTGCACTTTTAAATGACTAATTATCATGAAGTAAGGGAGTAAGACCACATGAGACCGAGACTGCCTTCTGCCGCACGAATCCCAGCGGCCGGTTAGGTCCCGCAGAGTTGGCCTTCTCCAGGTCCTGTCGACTAAACAATGTCGGTTGGCGGGACCCAGGGGAAGGGCCTTCTCTGTGGCGGCCCGGCCCTCTGGAACCAGCTCCCCCCAGAGATTAGGACTGCCCCCACCCTCCTTGCCTTTTGTAAACTTCTTAAAACCCACCTCTGCCATCAGGCATGGGGGAACTGAGACATCTCCCCTTGCCTATGTAGTTTTATGTATGGTATGTTTGTATGTATGCTTTTTATATAATGGGGTTTTTAGGGTTTTTAATGTAAAATTGTTATTTTAGACTTTGATATTAGATTTGTCATTGTATATTGCTTTTTATCACTGTTGTGAGCCGCCCTGAGTCTGCGGAGAGGGGCGGCATACAAATATAATAATAATAATAATGATGATGATGATGATGATGATGATGATCCAATCTCAACAGTCACAAGAACTTTGGGGATGTTAATATTTATAGTCTTGAACTGGGGTCAGTGGAGACATATACTGTTTTGGGGAGATATAATTGATTTTAGAATTGCATTGGCTTCTTTAGCTGCTGCTTCACCCCGCTGGCTCATATTCAATTGATCATTAGGAACCGTCTTCTGCCGCACAAATCCCAGTGACCAATAAGGTCCCACAGAGTTGGCCTTCTCCGGGTCCCGCCAACTAAACAATGTCGTCTGGTGGGCCCCATGGGAAGAGCCTTCTCTGTGGTGGCCCCGGCCTTCTGAAATCAACTCCTCCCAGAGATCAGAACTGCCCCCACCCTCCTTGCCTTTCATAAGCTATTGAAGACCCACCTAGGTCATCAGGCATGGGGAAATTAAAATACCCCTGGGCTTATATTGTTTATGTATGGTATGATTGTGTTGCATGGTATTAATTACGGGTTTTTAGATGTCTTTTAATATATTGGATTTGTCACATTGTTGTTGTTGTTGTTGTGAGCCACTCTGAGTCTCCAGAGAGGGGTGGCATACAAATCCAATAAACAAATAAATAAAATAATAATAATAATAATAATAATAATAATAATAATAATAATAATAATCCACTAGAAATCCAAGGTCCCTTTCATAGTTACTGTTTTTAAGCCAAATCTCACCTAATCTTTTTCTTTCTTTCTTTCTTTCTTTCTTTCTTTCTTTCTTTCTTTCTTTCCTTCCTTCTTTCTTTCTTTCTTTCTTTCTTTTTTATTGGATTTATATGCCACCCATTTCCAAGGACTCGGAGTGGCTATATCTTATACGTTTGATAAACCTTTGCTTTATTCCACATTAAAATTCATTTTGTTGGATAGGGCTGATTATTCAAGTTTGTCAAGATCTTTTTGGATCCCAAGTTTGTCTTTTGGGGTGTGGGCTATTCCTGCCAGTTTAATGTCATCTGCAAAAGTTAACAGGTTTCTGTTTTTAACCTCTTCAGGGTATTTCCCGAGGACCAATCCTGTTCTCTGTTTTCTCAGATCAGATTATTCTACAGAAATAGTGTGGGTTGCTTGTTCTTCATGCTTGAATGGTCTCGCCTCTAAAGTCACTGAAGTCAGTCATTCACAAAATGGCAATGGGCATGAGTACATAGATGAAAGGTTAATTGATTTCATGAGATGAGCCAAACATGAGCTGTTTTTTATTTAATTCAGAGAATGGAAAAGAATTCTTCATTGGCCAAGTGTGATTGCAAACACAAGGAATTTGCCTTTGGTGCATATGCTCTCAGTGTACATAAAAAGACAAAATAATTCATCAAGAATCATAAGGCAGTCATAGGGTACAAATAAGTAATCAGGAAAAAAATCAATATTAATATAAATTTTAAGGATACAAGCAACAAGTTACAGTCCTGCAGTCATACGTGGGAGGAGATGGGTGATAGGAACAATGAGAAGACTAATAGTAATGCAGCCTTAGTGGATAGTTTGTCAGTGGCGAGGAAATTATTTGTTTAGCAGAGTGATGGCATTTGGGGGGAAACAACAGTTCTGTTTAATTGTCTTGCTGTGCAGTGCTCTATAACTTCGTTTTGAGGAAAGGCGTTGAAACAGTTTATGTCCAGGATGCCAGGGGTGAATAAATATTTTCCCTGCCCTCTTTTTGACTTGTGCAGTATACAGGTCCTCAATGGAAGGCAGGTTGGCAGCAATTGTTTCTTCTGCAGTTCTAATTCTCCTCTGAAGTCTGTGTCGGTCCTGTCGGGTTGCAATTCATTGTTGTTACTATTAAAAACACCAAGGTTTTTTCTTCTTCTTTATTTGGACCATGTGCTTGTTATATTTATTATTTTATTTTATTTTATTTTATTTTATATTTTATTTTATTTATTTTATTATTTTTATTTATTTATTTATTTACTCGCTTATTTATTTATTTATTTATTTATTTATTTATTTTTATTTTGAAATTTATTTATTAGATTTCTATGCCGCCCTTCTCGAGACAACTCGCTTTTACTTTCCCATATTGGATTTTTTAAAATTAAAATTGATTTTATAAAATATGAACACATACATAGTGGGACCTCTGTGACTGGTGCCCACCACCAGACAAACATTCCCACCCCAGCACCAAATTGGGGGGAGTTTCTTATATATACCATTTTAACTCAAGAGCAAAATATCTGTTTACATATTACAAAGTGATATCCAATTTATTCCTTGTAGCTTGGTCTCAAATTCTACTCGCCATATATCGTCTTACTTTGTCCCATCATCCCATTAGTTGTCGCAAATCAGTTTCATTAACCAAATTCATCCTTTTGTCCATAATCTCAAATTGAATATGATCCACCATGTACTGGTACCAATTTTGCATTGTCCATTTTGTCGCATTCTTCCAACCCAAGACTATGACCATCTGAGCGCTTTCTGTCGCTGCTTGTTTTATTTCTCTAAATTCTCCCATTGCATTGCTTTTAACTAATACTGCCATTTCCTTAGTAATTATCCATCGTATATTTAACATCCTATTAATATTCTCTTGCACTTAATATCCTCTTGCACTTTTTGCCAAAGGTTCTGCGCTACTGGGCATTCCCAAAGCATGTGCATAAACACTCCTTTATCTTGACACCCATGCCCCTTATCACCCAGAAAGATCAGTGTTAAATTTTGCAACAGGTGTCAAACCAGAAGTCACTTTCCAGCTGAGAGATGGACCGATAGCTGTGCCTGGGTATTTAGCTGGAAGATTAGTTGCAGGAAACAATCCATAGGAATCCAAGGGTGGCATATGGCCTCTGGAGCTTCTATCAAGCGGAGCCAGTACAAACAGCTAAAATTATACCCTTAATTTTGCCCTAAATCCGAGAGGGAAGCTGACCAAGCAAAGCAGACTCCAAAAGTGATGAACTGCGTGAAAAAACGAGTGATTCCCTTTTTTTCGGTTTATTTTATTTTTTCCCGTTAAAGTTTCATCGTCTGGTGATGACTTTAAGCGAGGCAGCCTGCAAATAATGTAATTGCCCTTATCACCAATGCTGAGAGCATCTGGAAGACTTTCTTTTTTTTCCCTTTGCCCTTTCAATATTTTTGGTAGAATTCAGGTCACTGCCTCCACTGTTTTAAACTCAATCTGTAGGCTGCATGGGGCGATAAAAATTCTGCAATTTTTTTTTCCTCCCACAGATCTGCCTTCGACAGCAGACAATTAGACAATATTTCTGAGCAGCATGGAAAAGTTTAAGAAAGAATCAGGCCACCCAAGTACATTAATTTGTCTCAGATATTTAATACTCCACCTCTAGCACATATATGAAATGTAAGACAAATTAGGCCCTCTGACACTTTGCATAATTTTAACAAGCGTTACTAGATCATTTAAAGGCTGTTTTCTTTTAATTTGCTGCAGGCTTACAGAATATTACAGAAAGCAGAACAATCTTTTAGAGTAATCTTGCTAAACCTTCCTACTGTTTCTACATGAGCCTCAGTTGAGAAGCTGGATAAATTATGTACTGCTGATGGCTAACATTTTCGGCACCGAGTGCTAAAACTGGAGCGAGCGAGAGCATGCACTAGAGCACCAGAATCCAGAAGAGAGTCAAGCACATCCACTCCAACCACCCCCAAGGTCAACAGCCCTGATGCAGCTCTGGATGAAATTGGGTGACGCTCCTGCCTTAAACACTACACCAAACTGGTGCCCATAGGTATATACAGTGGGACCTCTACTTACGAACTTTTTTAAAAATTTATTCATTTGTCCAATACACAAATACATAGGAAGAAAAATAGACATGTAGTAATATATATAAGGGTAGAAGTGAACTTAGAGGAGAGGATATATGAAAGAAAGAAAATATATATGATATATGAGATAAAGGAAAGACAATTGGACAGGGGACGAAAGGCACACCGGTGCACTTATGTACGCCCCTTACTGGCCTCTTAGGAACCTGGAGAAGTCAATTGTGGAGAGTCTAAGGGAAAAGTGTTGGGGGTTAGGGGTTGACACAATTGAGTCCAGTAATGAGTTCCACGCTTCGATAACTCAATTATTGAAATCATATTTTTTACAGTCAAGTTTGGAGCGGTTCGTATTAAGTTTGAATCTGTTGCATGCTCTTATGTTG
>NW_027248760.1:0-19130 GCF_031021105.1 Erythrolamprus reginae | reverse complement strand
TGTTGAGAATTGCATGGAACTATCACCTATCATTTCAAGTGGGTTGGGCTGTTATCCATCTGTCTTTGCAAGATATTGTGAGAGATTGATTGATTGCTTGACTTGCAACCAAGGTAAGATGTTGCAAGATATATATCCAGTGGTCTTTGGGATTCCCTTCCCCCTCTCAAACTGAGAATTGAATTGCCTTGACCTTTTTCAGATTAAAAATTTGAATCCATTCCAGAATAACAGAATAAGAAATTTGGAAGGGATCCTGGAGGTCTTCTAGTCCAGCCCCCTGCTCAAGTAAGAAACCCTATACCAGGGGTTGGCAACGTTGGCTCTTCTATGACTTGTGGACTTCAACTTCCAGGATTCCTGAGCCAATCATGCAAGCTCAGGAATTCTGGGAGTTGAAGTCCACATGTCATAGAAGAGCCAACTTTACTTACCTTTTGTTGTGGTTAGCTCTGGCCCTGCTCCTGCCCCAAGGACTGTGGATGTGGGGGAGACATCCACATGCTGCAGGCCTGTTTTGCCTCCAGTGGAATCTGCTGATGAAGGCTCCTCTGACCAAGAAGACATGAGTGACAGGGAGGAGGAGAGTGGGGCAGACAGCTCAGAAGGAGATCAATTATCTAGCTCCTCCTTGGATTCGGAACAAGAGTTAATGATACAGCCACACATGCGGAGAGCGATGCATAGGCAGCAACAACTGAGAGATTATTATCAAAGAAAATGAGGCCACCTGTGGTTGGGTGGGGCTGTGGTCATTAGTGAGGCTGCTATAAATAGCAGCCTGTGGGTTTGGCCATTGTGGAGGATTATCTGATCCTTGTGTTTCGTGACTGCTTTACTGACTTTGACTTTTTGTGTGCTGATTTTTCCCCGCTTTGAAACTAAACCAGAGCAAAGTGTGTTTCACTTTGTGAAAGAAGAAGGACTTTGAATTGCCTCACAGCTGCAAGCTAAGTATCACAGAACTGATAAGGGACTTGTACCAATTATCAGTTTGGTTGGAGACGAGTGCTCTTTGCTATACCAAAAGAGGGCTTAGGTTCAGTGAATTTTCATTATAAAGAACATTGTTTTGAATTTTCAAACGTGTGTGCATCTGAAATTTGTACCTGTGAATTTTTGGGAAGATTCTACCAGAGAGCCCGACAGAACACCACAGTGCCCTATACCGTGTCAGAAAAATAGTTGTCCAAATCTCTTCTTATAAAGCTCTGTTGATGGAGCACCTACGACTTCTAGAGGCAAGTCGCTCCATTTATTAACATTTCAAACTTTCAGGAATTTTCTCCTAGGTTGGTCCTCTCCTGGACTGGTTTCCATCCATTGCTTCTTGTTCTGCCTTTATGTGCTTTGGAGAATCCATTCAAGTTGTGATCCTTCAGATCAAATTGCTCACACAGATTGGACGAATGCCCTGAATCAGATCACAACCCATCCACACAGTTGTGGATCAAGACATATTAGGCTCTTCCCCATGGTGGTATTTTTTTAAGAGTCTCTGGGAAGGATGTTTTTGGTTGCATGAGCTGTAATCTAGGATAGAGGAATTATCTGTTGTCTATTCTCTTTCAGCCTAGCTCTAAATCTCAGCATCTTCTCCTAAAAAAAGGGAACGTATTTCTGTTCTCGTTTCTTTTCACAGAAGTGAAAATTGTATCACACAGTTAATTTGTCACAGAAACCTTGCAGAATTAGAAGAATAATTTCTCTCGCAGCTACTTGGAGCTTTTTTTTGTGTGTCCTGTGTTCGGCTGATCCACTGATGAAATATTATTTTAGCAATAAAACTCTCCAGTTAAGGCCAAATCAAAACACTCTTTGTGTTCAGTTAAGCCAAACAAGTCCCTGTTTTGCTATTCATTTCTTCATGATACTACTTCATGGTGCTTAATTGCTTGGCCTGATTCCTCTGGCCTACCCTCATCCAAAAATAAGGCTTTAACTCATGTAACTTTAAACATAAAGTTTGTCTGGGTCTTTAACTGTTGGTTATACCCTTGTGCCTTTCCTCCATAGTACTCAGGATCTTGTCTGATTTTGTCAGGCCTTTTTTTTTTTTAAGCCAACTTATCTTGAGGGTTTTATGCTTTAGAAATAAAGGACAAAACTGATAAGCAGCCATAATTGGGGGCAGAATTTCTGTTGATCGTTCCTAGAAGGGAGTGAACTCTAAATAATGATAAGCACCAACATATATTTCCAAAAGGCTAACTTTATGCGAGGAGTATTTGATTAGAAAATTGGAGAATTCCACAAGGGAATTCTTAGAAGCCTGGCACTCGGACAAATCAACAGGCACATAGACATAAACAACAATTACATACCATTCAAGAGAAAAGATGAAAAAGTCCTTAGCTGCAATCAATACCCATGTGAGCAGAGATGAACATCACTAGACCAATAATCAAATACCAAACTCAAGGAACTATCAGTGCAGACAAACAAGTCAGCAATAAACAACAGCCTAATCTAGGACTCACCGAGAAGGACACAACATTCTCAGCAACACTGACAGTGCAAAAGCCACTTGTACAGAAACAGAGAGCAATTTCCACACTTTTCTTGCACTGATGCACTACTTGGGTCATGAAATGCCTGTAAGAAAACAGAGCATGCCAAGAATCCGTTCTTCTTCTTCTTCTTCTTCTTCTTCTTCTTCTTCTTCTTCTTCTTCTTCTTCTTCTTCTTCTTCTTCTTCTTCTTCTTCCTCTCCTTCTCCTTCTCCTTCTTCCTCTCCTTCTCCTTCTTCTCACTCCTCCTCCTCCTCTTCTTCTTTCTTCTCCTCCTCCTCCTCCTCCACCTCCTCCTCTTCTTCTTCCTCTCCCTCTCCTCCTCCTCTTCTTCTTTTCTTCTTCTTCTTCTTCTTCTTCTTCTTCCTTTCTTCTTCTTCTTCCTCTTCCTCTTCTTCTTCTTCTTTTCTTCTTCTTCTTCTTCTTCCTCTTCCTCTCCTTCTCCTTCTCCTTCTTCTCACTCCTCCTCCTCCTCCTCTTCTTCTTCCTTCTCCTCCTCCTCCTCCTCTTCTTCTTCCTTCTCCTCCTCCACCTCCTCCTCCTCCACCTCCTCCTCCTCCACCTCCTCCTCTTCTTCTTCCTCTTCCTCTCCTCCTCCTCTTCTTCTTTTCTTCTTCTTCTTCTTCTTCCTTTCTTCTTCCTCTTCCTCTTCTTCTTCTTTTCTTCTTCTTCTTCTTCCTCTTCCTCCTCCTCCTCCTCCTCCTCTTCTTCTTCTTCTTCTTCTTCCTCTCCTTCTCCTTCTCCTTCTTCTCACTCCTCCTCCTCCTCTTCCTTCTCCTCCTCCTCCTCCTCCTCCACCTCTTCTTCTTCTTCCTCTTCCTCTTCCTCTCCTCCTCCTCCTCCTCTTCTTCTTCTTCTTCTTCTTCTTCTTCTTCCTCTTCCTCCTCTTCCTCTTCTTCCTCCTCCTCCCTAACTTATACTTCCTTCTATCATTGATGATGTTACCTAGTTGGGTGATAAAACATCTGCAAGCTCAGGGAACACCAAGGACCCCCCAGTTCCTGTACCTTTTGTGCAGTGGAGAATTGTTTGGGATTAAGATGGCTATCATGGCACCTCATTTGGGCCAATGCCGAGAAGGCCTTTGTTTGAATGAAAGGCAGCCCGAAGCAGGCAATTCAGGTTTCAGCTGAAAGTGGGTCTTGAACTCTGAATGATGGGCGAGGCGAGAGAAAAAAAAGTATTCATCAGTTCTTTCCTCTCTCTTCTTTTGTGACAAATAAATAAAGCAGAGCTTTTGGCTGGAGAAAAGGGGGCTTTGGAAGTTATGCACGCTCTCTCTGGAGCAATATGTAATGAGCGGCTTTAGTTGTTATCTCAGCCAGTCATCTTCTCTGTAGGAAGAATGGATTTAATTATATCACAGTTTCCAGTTTTATTGATGCTTGGACAATGTAAGCATTAAAGTGAAATACTATGCCAAGTACTTTAGAGGCCACCGAAATGTTTCCTGTTATTGTGTTGTAATGGAGAATGAAGTTACACAGGACTCTGTCCTTAATGATTCCAGCAGAGAAAATGTCCAGGGCACTCCAAAATCCACACCATTATACAGGCTGCCTGGATTCTAGGCTGGCCATGAGGACTGATAGGTATCAATATTTATGATGGCATGGGCCAGAAAAGGCCTTTGAAGAACACAGCTCTGCACAAGTTGACCTCGTGGGAGGTGAGACTCTCTTGCTCTGTGCCAGATCTGATGGGAACTTCAACTCTGGTTGGGTTGAACCTGAGCCAACCAAGCAGGTTGGCTTTCAAATGCCACCAGCCTAGAGAGTGGCCAAGGTTTAGTAGCAGAGTTGATGCTCTGACTGCAAATATCCCAAGACCATTGTTGCTTTTCTTCAGGGTGAGATGTAGGCCAATAGGGTGGCTGCTGCATTCAGAAGTAACCCAAGAACCAAAGAGGACAAAGCAAGAAGCTAGAATCCTCTTGTTCTTTTGAGAAATGGCTGGAGAATGTCTCTCGTTCCTAGGAACACCCAACAAACAGAAGGTAGCATCGAAGCTTCTAAAGAGATAACAGGAGGTTATCT
Organism: Erythrolamprus reginae; assembly: GCF_031021105.1. Classification (NCBI taxonomy): domain Eukaryota; kingdom Metazoa; phylum Chordata; class Lepidosauria; order Squamata; family Dipsadidae; genus Erythrolamprus; species Erythrolamprus reginae. The sequence continues at coordinate 14,584 of NW_027248760.1, read as the reverse complement.
CCTTGACATCACATAAAGAAGATTCTACTGTAGAAACATAGAAACATAGAAGACTGACGGCAGAAAAAGACCTCATGATCCATCTAGTCTGCCCTTATACTATTTTCAGTATTTTATCTTAGGAGGGATATATGTTTATCCCAGGCATGTTTAAATTCAGTGACTGTGGATTTATCTACCATGTCTGCTGGAAGTTTGTTCCAAGGATCTACTACTCTTTCAGTCAAATAATATTTTCTCATGTTTCTTTTGATCTTTCCCCCAACTAACTTCAGATTGTGTCCCCTTGTTCTTGTGTTCACTTTCCTATTAAAAACACTTCCCTCCTGTACCTTATTTAACCCTTTAGCATAGTTAAATGTTTCGATCATGTCCCCCCTTTTCCTTCTGTCCTCCAGACTAGACAGATTGAGTTCATTAAGTCTTTCCTGATAGGTTCTATGCTTAAGACCTTCCACCATTCTTGTGGAATGTCTACTTGTTCCATAATACAGTAAAGACCTTTAATTGGACAGTTCCAGTAATATTTGATGCTTACCAGCAAGGAGAAGGAAGTCTTGTTTGGTTGGGTAACTTTGGGAGTTGTAATCCATCCATCTTAAAGGTTAAGGCTCGGGAACAATGAACTACAGCAAGGGGGGTCCAATCATGGCAACTTGTGGATTTCAACTCCCAAAATCGAATTGTGTGAGAGATATAATTGCACCCCTCCCGGGCTTGCTAAACTCACTTGTGATCACACCATGATCTGTTTTGTCATTGACCTGCCCTGATGTTCTTAGCTAATGGAGCTTCCAAGTCCTGATTCAATGGCGTTCATGGCTCGACACTACGACAGCTTGCCTCTAACCCAGAGGTCTCCAAACTAGACAACTTTAAGACTTGTTGACTTCAACTCCCAGAATTCTCCAGCCATCGTTGGGATGTGTGAGGCAGAAGATGGTCCTGTAAGTAATTTGGTCCTAAGCCTTGTAGGGCTTTATAGGTAATAAGCAACACCTTGAATTGCACTTGGAGATTGAGCGGAAGCCAGTGCAGCTCGCAAAGTGCCACACTGTGGGTGTGGCTTATTTTGTGGGTGTGGCTTGATGGTCATGTGACTGAGCAGGAGTGGTTTGCCGGCCATGTGACCAGGTGGGAGTGGCTTGAACGATCATCATCGTTCAAGTGAACTGTTAAGTCCACGACTTACAACCTCACCAGTGTCGCTTGCTGGGGTGACAATTTGCTTTGCGTTTCCCGCACTCTCCTTCCTGGGCGGCCCCCCACCTCAGGCTGGGTAGCTAGGCAAACGGGTGCCGACCAGCTGTTGAGAAAAGAGGGGGGAGGAAATGGGCCCCCTGAAACTCCGGCCGGTGGTGGTCTCCCTGCTGCTTTCCAAGGAGGAGGAGGGGATGGTCAGCTGGAGCTGGGCACACAGCTTCATTTCCTCTGGTGGAACTGCGCTCCACCCCGTCCTGCCTTTTGCCCACCCCTGGGTGTATCTAGAAGCACCCAAGACGGCTCGTGTGGCTGCATTCTGGACTAACTGAAGTCTTTTATTTATTTGTTTGTTTGTTTGTTTGTTTGTTTGTTTGTTTGTTTGTTTGTTTGTTTGTTTGTTTGTTTGTTTGTTTATTTATTTATTTATTTATTTATTTATTTATTTATTTATTTATTTATTTATTTATTTATTTATTTATTTATTTATTTATTTATTTATTTATTTATTTATTTATTTATTTATTTATTTATTTATTTATTTATTTATTTATTTATTTATTTATTTATTTATTTATTTATTTATTTATTTATTTATTTATTGGATTTGTATGCCGCCTCTCTCTGGAGACTAACAACAGTAATAGAACAATGTACAATAATAATCCAATAAATACTAAAAATGATTAAAAAACCCATTAATATAAAAAAACCCAAACATACATACAGACATACCACACATGAAAGTGTAAAGGCCCAGGGGGAAAGAGCATCTCAATTCCCCCATACCTGGCGGCAGAGGTAGGTTTTAAGGAGCTTACAAAAGGCAAGGAGGGTGGGGGCAATTCTAATCTCTGGGAGGAGTTGGTTCCAGAGGGCCGGGGCCACCACAGAGAAGGCTCTTCCCCTGGGTCCCGCCAAGCGGCATTGCTTAGTTGACGGGACCCGGAGAAGATCCACTCTGTGGGACCTAACCGGTCGCTGGGATTCGTGCAGCAGAAAGCGGTCCCGGAGATAATCTGGTCTGGTGCCATGAAGGGCTTTATAGGTCATAACCAACACTTTGACTTTCTTTAAAGTCTCCGAACGGTCTTCAATGGAGAGCGCATTGCACAATGTCTCAGTCCATTCCTCATAGGCGCCTCCAGCCCAGCAAGAAAGGGGTTCAGTGCTCTAAGGCAAACCCAGGACCCCCAAGATGAAACCCAAGGCCTGTTTGTGCAAACGTAGGCGCAGCAGCCAACAATTCCTCTTTGTGGAAGGGGAGAAAGTCAATAGCGAAAGGCAGGCGTTACACGGTAGTCTCTCTGTTTGCACTGGCTAAAGCCTTTTTATCTCACATTCATAAACACAGGCTCTCCATGTGATATAAAACACATTTAGCTGTCACAGAGAGCAAGTGATTTATGGAGCAAGGTTGTCCCTAAGAGGGTAACAAAACTTGGTGCTTATTTTGGCAGGTGTGCTAATTCAAACTGCAGGGCAGCTTTGGGAGAGCTGCGAACATTAATGACAAAAGGTTAATGATTTTTCTCTTTTCCCTTTGAAATATTTATTCGATTTATGCGCACAAGCCTCATACGTGACCCCAGCCAAGCAAATGTCTTTCTCTTTCTTTCTTTCTTTCTTTCTTTCTTTCTTTCTTTCTTTCTTTCTTTCTTTCTTTCTTTCTTTCTTTCTTTCTTTTCTCTCTCTCCCTTCCTCCCTCCCTCTCTCCCTCCCTTTCTTCCTTCATTTCTTTACCAAATTCCACATTTGGAATAATACTGTGTTCAGTTATGAAGACCTCACCTACAAAAAGATATTGATCAAAGTGAATGGGTCCAAAGATGGGTTACAAAAATGGTGGAAGATCTTAAGCATAAAACCTATCAGGAAAGACTTCATGAACTCAATCTGTATAGTCTGCAGGACAGAAGGAGAAGGGGGGACATGATCAAAACATTTAAATATGTGAAAAGGTTAAATAAGGTTCAGGAGGGAAGTGTTTTTAATAGGAAAGTGAACACAAGAACAAAGGGGCACAATCTGAGGTTAGTTGGGGGGAAAATTAGAAGTAAGGTGAGAAAATATTATTTGACTGAAAGAGGAGTAGATGCTTGGAACAAACTTCCAGCAGACGTGGTTGGTAAATCCACAGTCATTGAATTTAAACATGCTTGGGATAAACATAGATCCATCCTAAGTTAAAATACAGGAAATGGTATAAAGGCAGACAAGATGGTCTTTTTCTGACGTCAATCTTTTCTTTCTTTCTTTCTTTCTCTTTCTTTCTTTCTTTCTTTCTTTCCTTCTTTCCTTCCTTGCTTCTTTCTTTCTTTCTTTTTTTCTTTCTTTCTTTCTTTCCTTCCTTGCTTCTTTCTTTCCTTCCTTCCTTCCTTCTTTCCTTCCTTGCTTCTTTCTTTCTTTCCTTCTTTCCTTCCTTGCTTCTTTCTTTTTTTCTTTCTTTCTTTCTTTCTTTCTTTCTTTGTTTCTTTCTTTGTTTCCTTCCTTCCTTCTTTGTTTCCTTCCTTCTTTCTTTCCTTCTTTCCTTCCTTACTTCTTTCTTTCTTTCTTCTTCTTTTTGAGTTTGGCAAAAGCAGCCTTGGAAGAAAATAGTATTTTAGTTTCAGACGCAGCTTAGAGAGACTTCACCATCTTAGGGATAACGAAAGGATAGGTCTGCAGGGAGCTGCCCCTTTTCAGCCTGCTCACTTTTAAAGACCGATAAATCACTCTGATTTGGGGGAACCCTATTGGGCTACATCTGTAAAGCAAATGTCAGCAGGTTTCAAATGGGATGAACGAGGCAAATTCCCTTCCATGCCTGACGCACGATAACAAACAATGGCATTGTGAAATACTGGAATTAGTTTGCCAGGGCAGGTGATGCTTTAACTGGGTTTCAAAAGAGCCCGGGCACATTCATAAAGGATCAGGTATCCGCAGTTGAGCCTTGATGGCTGGGGTTGCTTACATTTTTAAACTCCAGCTGCTGGGCTGGATGGGAGCCTGTGACAAAACTAGCACCAGGATGTCACAACAGTTTCTTGCCTCATTTGGACACCTGTTAAGTGGCTCCTGTGCTGGGGAGAAAGAATGTAGGAATCCAATTGCTCTTCTGCTGGTAGCTATGTTGCCTGCAGGACCAAGTCTTGAATAGAATAGAATAGAATAGAACAGAACAGAACAGAACAGAATAGAATAGAATAGAATATAATAGAATAGAATTCTTTATTGGCCAAGTGTGATTGGACACACAAGGAATTTGGCTTTGGTGCAGATGCTCTCAGGGTACATAAAAGAAAAAGAGACATTTGTCAAGAATCATGTGAGACAACACTTAATGTTTGTCATAGGGGTCAAATAAGCAATGAAGAAACAATCAAGATTAATAAAAATCTTAGCATACAAGCAACAAGTTACAGTCATACAGTCCTCAGTGGGAGGAAAAGGATGATAGGAATGATGAGAAAAACTAGTAGAAATAGAAGTGCTAAACTCTTCTTTATTCTTTTGCCTTTAAACCTTGGAATATTCCTTAGTCAGACTTTCTCTCTAAAGGAAAGAGATAATGTATTGTGTGATTGGTCCCTGGAGGTCTGACTTTTAATAGATCTCTCTCTCTCCCCCTCTCTTCCCCCTCTCTCTTTCTCATCCTTTCTTTCCTTCCTTCTGTCCTTCCTCCCTCCCTCCTTTCTTTCTTTCTCTCTCTCCCCTTTCTTTCTTTCTTTCCTGCATTTCTCCCTCCCTTCTTTCTTTCTTTCTTTCCTGCCTTCCTTTCTCCCTCCCTCCCTCCTTTCTTTCTTTCCTGCCTTCCTTTCTCCCTCCCTCCCTCCTTTCTTTCTTTCCTGCCTTCCTTTCTCCCTCCCTCACTCCTTTCTTTCTTTCTTTCTCCCTCTCTTTCTTTCTATCTCTCTCTCTTACATACACATAGAGTTCCCTCCCATCCCATAGACGTTGTTGTAGCCGCAACAAAATTTACAGTATCTCGGCCAGCCGACGTAAGCAGGTCATCCCTAATGCACTTGGAGGCAGAAGCCGAGCCCCCATTATAAACTGGACAGCAGCCAGAATTGCATCTGTCAAATTAATCACTGGAGATGAAGAGCTGTCAAAAGTTTCTGCAGCAACCCATCTTCTCGTTAACCTTTGGCAGGGGGGGGGGAGAGCGGGGAGGCAGACTGATAACGTGCTAGATTTTATTCCCTCTCCCCCTTAGAAAGTCTCCCCAGTTGGAATACTTTCTCCACCCGACAGCCTCTGAAGGCCAGGATGGTTTTGCTGGCTGAATTTGGCCGAGATGTGTAGGATCTGGGGGAGCACCCAGGCCTTGTCACCCCTCCCTGATTCGTGGGCTGGCCTTGCCTCCAAGCCAGCTTTCAGATAAAAGGGCCATTTGAAATGTTGACAGGCGGCTTAGCTGGGGAGATCTGTTCAGGCTGGGGTTGCGGGGGGGGGGGGGGGAGAGACTGGGAAACTCATCTGCCCCCAGCAGGGGTGAGAAGAGGGCCACCACAGTCGGGGCCCCATGGAAATACACAATGTCCCGAAGACCTGTTAAGAAAGTCCTCCACTTGCAGCAGAATCCCCTACATTAGTGTTTCCCAACCTTGGCAACTTGAAGATATTTGGACTTCAACTCCCAGAATTCCCCAGCCAGCATTTGCTGGCTGGGGAATTCTGGGAGTTGAAGTCCAAATATCTTCAAGTTGCCAAGGTTGGGAAGTATTGCCCTACGCAACTAGACTTACAATCCTAGGTTTAGAACTACGTCACCTTAAACACGACCTAAGCACAGCCCATAAAATCATCTGCTACAACGTCCTTCCTATCAACGACTCCTTTGGCTTCAACCACAACAACACACGAGCACACAACAGATACGAACTTAAAGTGAACTCGACTGCAGGAAATACGACTTTAGTAACTGAGTAGTTGATTGCATGGAATTCACGACCAGACTCTGTAGTATCATCACCCAATCCCCAAAACTTTACCCTTAGACCATCCACTGTTGACCTTTCCTGATTCCTAAGAGGTCAGTGAGGGGCGTGCATAAGTGCACCAGGGTGCCTTCTGTCCCCTGTCCTAATGTTTCTTCTTTTTTTTTGGAAAATTTTTTATTGATTTTTTAAAATATACAACAAACAAAACAAACATTTAACATATATAGGAGCTACCATTGTTCCTCTTATTATAGAAGTCTTCTTAATACAAAAATGAAAAAAACTAATTCTATTTAGATTAATACAGAAAAGTTAACTTATCAATAAAATAACTATTTGTATTCAATACTAATATAAAAAATATGCAATTTCAAATATTTTTCTATTAATTATACAATTGTGGTAGAATAAGTAAAATCAATTAATAACAATCAAGTTATTCATCAAATGTATTATATTCAACATTATGCATTTGCTATTCCATACTTAATTTTATTGTCTTCATTAATCTTTGTTTTTAATTTTTTTTTGAATTTTAATTTTTTTTGAATAATGTTTCTTTTTTTACTAGTATCATGTATATGAATATTATTATATCTTTGTATACCACCAATATGCACTGGACAAAACAAACTAATAAAATAAATAAGATAAATTATGGACCTTGCCAGTATCTACTGAAGCATCGATTAAGGACATATAGTAAGCAACCCAATGAATGGTTTGGGTTGCATTATAATCAGAAAACTATGAGAAAGAGTACGATAATAAGATTGACCTTGATAAGTTATGGTGATCAGATGGTTAAAGAAGAAACTGAGGGATTAAAAAACGAGGATGGAACATCCTTCACGAACAAGCCACAGAGGTGTCACGACAAATTCTTCCAATGCTTCTCAAGCAGAATACATGAAAGTCTAAATCAATTATGCTATCCCATCACAGGTCCAATCTGCCTTGTGTTCCTCTAAGTCGAGCCAAGATTAAAGGAGCGGTTTGGATTTACGAGGTGCAGGACAGAATTTTGGCTCGAGCTTCTGAAAATTTATCTGCTCTCAATTGTGGAAGCCTGTATGAACGGGGAATGCAAACTGCCCCTAATCTTCATTTGTATGATTCCACTAGAGATAATAAGGCAAAAGGTTATTTTATGCTGCTAATTTGAGCCATATGACTCCATCTCCTTTACCTGGGTGACTTTGGCTGGATGTGAGTTGTAGCCTCTAGTCCAGAGAGTAGCAGGACACACAGGAGGGAATTTTTTGCAGGACCCATTGAACATCTACAGATGTTGACCCGTGCCCTCAAAACTCTCTTTGCAAGATGTCTTACATTGGAATTGTTCTTCTCTTATACTTATGTATATATTTGTAACATTTATTGATCACTTACAGTGGTACCTCTGCCTACGAACTTGTGCTACCATAAACCAAACATTTTTTTGGCCAAAGATACCCAAGTAGCTAGGAAAGATGATAGGGAATCATATCGATTTTAAACCTGCACTGTTTTTTATTAGGTATAATATCAGAAAAAAAAAATAGATAAGAAAAAAGTCCTTAGAGAGTTGGGTGGCTTAGAAATTGCATAAATTAATTAACAAATTTAGATTTTCATGCTAGTTTTAAGAAACAGCTGTGTGCAGAATGAATCGAACTGGGTGTATAATTGAGAATAAAAAGAGACCCAGCAAAGCTGTGATTGGCAGGGATTTACGAGGGGGTTTCCTTCAGCACTTGAGAAATTGTGACCAGATGGGGAAGGGATGGAGGTAACACAATAATTCCTCCCCAGCAGGAGGTTGAGCCGGTGCCCTAAATTAAGGCAGAGATAACAATCACGGCACTGTCTTAAAATTAACTTGCAGATCCTGGAAGAGGGATCTGCAAGTTGAGATGTCCCCCAAATCTTGCAAAGGGACATGCGTGCACATGAGATTTTGGCAATTTTTTGTTCTTTTGCACATGTGCAGAAGCAAAAATTCGCTGAAATATCGGTCTCATGAGCGAACCCTTACAAGATTATTATTTATTATTATTATTATTATTATTATTATTATTATTATTATTATTATTATTACAGTGATCCCTTGATTAGCACGGTCTCGATTAGCGCGAAACGCTGCAACGCGGTTTTTCAAAAAATATTAATTAAAAAATAAGTCCGCGCTAGTTCTCTCTCTCTTTCTCTCCCTGTTGCCGGCGTGGTATATGAGAGAGAAAGAGAGAGGCAGAGGTCGGGCGCATTACCGGGAGGTGGAGGCGGCGTGGGGACGCTGGGTGCCGGGGACACCGAGGAGGGGGTGGACGTGGCCTCTCAGCTGCAGAGCCGAACAAGGGCGGAGGCAACGGCGGAGTCCGGCGCTGGGGCCATGCGGGGCCGCTCATCCAGGGGGGCATGGACTGGCAAGTCGCCCTCCTTTCTCTTTCTTTCTCTCTCTTATACCACACCGGTAACAGGGAGAGAAAGAGAGAGAGCGGAGGGCACCTTGCCGGTCCACGCCCCCCTAGATGAGCGGCTCCGCATGGCCCCAGCGCCGCCCAGGCAAAGGGGAAACCCCAAGATCGCTTGCCGCTTGCCGTATTGCAGCGAAGGAGGCGAAGCAAGGCTCCAAGCTGCAATACGGCAAGCGGCAAGCGGCAAGCGGCAAGCGATCTTGGGGTTTCCCCTTTGCCTGGGCGGCGGGAAGACCAAGGGAAGGTTCCTTCAGCCACCCAACACCTGATCCGCTCCGCAGCACGGCAGCAGCGAGGAGCCGAAGATGGGGTTTCCCCTTTGCCTTTACCCCATCTTCGTCTCCTCGCTGCTTCCGCGCTGCGGAGCAGATAAGCTGTTGGGCGGCTGAAGGAACCTTCCCTTGGTCTTCCCCGCCGCCCACACGCAAACTCCACCATCTGCGCATGTGCGGCCATGAAAAAAAATGGCGTGCATGCGTAGATGGTGTTTTTTACTTCCGCACCACTATAACGCGGAAATCGATTAGCGCGGGAGGTCTTGGAACGTAACCCCCGCGCTAATCGAGAGATCACTGTATTATTATTTCAGTACAACACAGCAAACGAGATCACTATCCTGGATTTTGTATTTCATCACCAGTCGGGCGCTTCCCAAGCACCTAGGACTGCATGATGGAGCGGCGAATTATGTTTGCCAATCCCAGTAAAGCGGCCTTTTGCAATTGACAGATGGAGATTTTGTCAATTCCTATGGTTTTCAAATGTCCGCTGAGATCCTTGGGCCCAAGTACCACTGGGAACACTTTCACTGGCTTATGCCAGAGTCATCACAGCTCGATTTTTAGATCTTCGTATTTCACTAATTTCTCTAGCTTCTTCTCCTCAATTCTGCTGTCTCCTGAGATTGCGATGTCAATGATCCATACTTTCTTTTTCTCCACAATCAGGATGTCTGGTGTATTATGCTTCAGAATTCGGTCAGTCTGAAGTTGGACTGAATAATAATAATAATAATAATAATAATAATAATAATAATAATAATAACAACAACAACAACAAAGACAATTATTATTATTATTATTATTATTATTATTATTATTATTATTTAGATTTATTATATTATGTTTCTGCTCATGCACACAAAGCAAAAATATAGAGGAAAATATATGGCGGTGCCAATAGGACTGACACCGTAGTGGCTGCATGCAAATTGCACAATTTGGCAGCCGCTACCATACCTGTAGCAACCCACTACTGGTTGGAAAATAGATGGCGTAATTTAAGATCACCCAGGCCTAAAATTTCAAAGTCTAGTGGTATAAGGAATTTTATTGCAAGCAGAGGCGTTGAGTGCTCCTCTTTTAAAATACCTCTGGATACTCTCTAATATATTAATGTCCAAAATACAAAATACAATCCAAAACCTCACCTACAAAAAGATATGAACGGGTCCAAAGACTGGCTCCAAAAATGCTGGAGGGTCTTAAGCATAAAATTTATCAGGAAAAACTTCATGAACTCAATCTGTATAGTCTGAAGGACAGAAGGGAAAGGGGGGACATGATCAAAACATTTAAATATGTGAAAGGATTAAATAAGGTCCAGGAGGGAAGTGTTTTTAATAGGAAAATGAACACAAGAACAAAGGGGCACAATCTGAGGTTAGTTAGGGGAAAGATCAGAAGCAACGTGAGAAAATATTATTTGACTGAAGGAGTAGTAGGTGCTTGGAACAAACTTCCAGCAGACGTGGTTGGAAAATCCACAGGAACTGAATTTAAACATGCCTGGGATAAACATATATCCATACAGGAAATAGTATAAGGGCAGACTAGATGGACCAGGAGGTCTTTTTCTGCCGTCAATTTTCTATGTTTCTATGTAATACTGTGTGAGTTAAAGGCAGATGAGCAGTATTCAAAGATAGGTCTGACAAAGGTTTTGTATGCCCTACTTAGAAGTACAGTATAACATTACCGGAGTTCTTGTCGTCAGTGTGAAAAATTCATGAATTGTTGTAAGTCGAGGACAGCACACTCACCTCTAAGCAATATCCTCCAACTATTCCTCAGGTGGCTCTCTACACTTCTAGAGATCTTGGAAAACTGGAGCAGTTGTTCTAGCCACTCTTACTTCTAAGATACTAACAAATATCTTGGAACAGCAAAGAGTAAGAAAAGTGGAAAAGTTGAAAGCATGTGGGAACACTTGCAAATAATCTCCTGCCTCTCCCGTCCCCGGGTAACTGTGGTGGAGATCTAAATGAGGGTCAAACAGACCAGGATGTTGGAGATCATTTCTCAATAAGGAAAATATATATCCCTCACTCTCTTGACAGTTGCCAAATAACCACTACACAAGCTAGGGTGGGTTTTTTCCTCCCCAACCATCAATGTTACTTTGTGGATCGTATCATCTAGGAAATCCCAAAGTTGCTAGCCTGCAAACTGAATTAACTGCATTCTTTTCAGATTAAAATCCCATTTTTGGAAAGGCTCGGTAGGCTCCTAGCCCAGTGCCTCTGAAAAGTCAAGGAGCCAAAAAAAGACGTTATTAAATCCAGTGCCAGCAATTTGCTCCCTACTGACTTTCCCCCCACTTTCTTGTTCGGGTTACCGCAGCTTCTCGAAAGGCATAACATGAAGCTAGAGAAGAAAAGAGGGCTCTTTGCAAAAATTCATCTCCTGGTCCCGCTGTTGCCGTTTGCAGAAGAAAAATAAATAGCCGGGGAAAGTATATATATATATATATATATATATTATGGACGGAGAATAGCAAGCAGCTATTTTACACCTCCTGCAGTGGGAAGTGGGCACGATGGCATCTCAGAGGTGGAAGGGGTTTTGCATGGAGAAGAGTTTAGGTTTAACCTTTGACCTCTATGAGTAAGAAGGAAACTTTGCTACCAGTCAGCCCTACCGGGTAGAAGTGTGATGGCAAAGTTTTGGCACACAGAGAGGGCACGTGTTGCCCTATGTCAGCTCCAACACACATGCACGTGTTGTCCAGCTGACTTTTGGCCTTGGGGAAGTCTGTTTAGCCCTCTGGACGCCTCATCACTGATGATGTTACCTAGTTGGGTCATGAGAATTAACAGCTCTCTCCAGCCAACATCATCTGGCTGGTGTGCAGGAGGGTATGAAAGTATTGATTGAATTCAGGGGTTTTTATTGTTATTAATTATTATGGGATTTTAATTTTTATTAATGGGGTTATATTGAGGGTTTTTTAAATTATTTTTAAACTCTTTCAGAAGGCGAGGAGGGTGGGGGCAGTGGGAATCTCTGGGAGGAGCTGATTCCAGAGGGCCGGGGCCCCCACAGAGAAGGCTCTTCCCCTAGGTCCCACCAGCCGACATTGTCTGGCTGATGGGACCCTAAGGAGGTCAACTCTGTGGGACCTCACCAGTCGCTGGGATTTGTGCAGCAGAAGGCGGTCTCGGAGGTAGTCTGGTCCTATGCCATGTAGGGTCCAACACTTTGAATTGTGACTGGAAACAATTGTGCGTGGAGTGATGACGAGATATGGGCATGTCTTGGAAGACCCAATACAAAACAAGCAAGCAAGCAGGAAGGAAGGAAGGAAGGAAGAAAGAAGGAAGGAAGGAAAGAAAGAAAGAAAGAAGGAAGGAAGGAAAGAAGGAAGGAAAGAAAGAAAGAAAGAAAGAAAGAAAGAAAGAAAGAAAGCAAATAAGTAAATAAGTAAATAAGTAAATAAGTAAATAAAATATTAGCTGTTCCAATTTCCTTCTTTCCTCAAATTTGATTCCTTGCCTGGACACACTCAGATGCCTTTGAGAGCTGACCGCCCTGAGCTCTGCCAGGTAAGAACTTGAGCTGCAGAAAAATAGCCCTCTTATAGGAACCTCCCAGGAAGACCGACCACCTTCTAAACCCCAAGCTGGGAGGCTCTCCAGCCGCCGCTGACCCTTCCTTCCAGATGCCTGGGCCCTCGGAGAACAGCCTGCCTCTTAACCTGTCACACTTGGTGGCCAAAATCTCACCTCGGTTGGCCAAGGTCTTTACATAACCTGACCCCTAGGAAGGCAATTACATTGGGGTTTGTTGCCCGCACCCATCTGTTTCCAGTCCTGACATCAATTCTACTTTCAACAAAGGATGGGTTCCCATGAACTCCCTGGCTTTATGGCCAGCTGGTTCTTATTAAGGAATCAACCAATAAAACCAGGAAGGAGTGAAACAGTCTACAGTGTGTTCTCTCCAACATTTGGCCATGTGTTTTAATTTACCGTTCTACCCAGCCCGACCTGCCCTTCTATGCACTGCGCATTCCATACCTCACATATTTTTGCTTATTTTGATAAATGTTGCTTTTTGGCTCTTTTTTTTCTTTTAATGAGGACGGGGGCAGGAACCTGACACCTACTGTCTGCTTTGAGCTGCGACCCTAACGCACATGTGTAAGTTCATGTGAATCTCCACTTTTACAGGATGGAATTTCCCACTCACCCACCCACCCTTCAGCATCCATGACTTTGCTTGGAGATAAAATTGGGAACGGGCTAGGAAGTCTGGTACCACGCTGGATACGGGGGTGGAAAGATCTACAGTAGGGATTAAATGCAACAAGAAGTAAGAGGAGGAGTAAGTTACAGGAAGAGAGAAGGCAGTTTATATCCAGCCAGCGGTGAGTTGATCCAACTTGAATTTGGGAGCGGATATTTAACCTTTAGATCAGGGGGTGTCCAACCCTGGCAACTTTAAGACCTGTGGACTTCAACTCGACTACTGTAACGCTCTCTACATGGGGCTACCTTTGAAAAGTGTTCGGAAACTTCAGATCGTGCAGAATGCAGCTGCGAGAGCAATCATGGGCTTTCCTAAATATGCCCATGTTACACCAACACTCCGCAGTCTGCATTGGTTGCCGATCAGTTTCCAGTCACAATTCAAAGTGTTGTTATGACCTATAAAGCCCTTCATGGCACTGGACCAGATTATCTCAGGGACCGCCTTCTGCTACACGAATCTCAGCGACCAGTTAGGTCCCACAGAGTGGGTCTTCTCCGGGTCCCGTCAACTAAACAATGCTGCTTGGTGGGACCCAGAGGAAGAACCTTCTCTGTGGCGGCCCCAGCCCTCTGGAACCAGCTCCCTCCAGAGATCAGAATTGCCCCCACCCTCCTTGCCTTTCACAAGCTACTTAAAACCCACCTCTGCCGCCAGGCATGGGGGAACTGAGATACTCTTTCCCCCTAGGCATTTACCATTTACGCATGGTATGTCTGTATGTACGTTTGGTTTTTACTTTAATGGGTTTTTAATTGTTTTTACTATTGGATTATTGTGTATACTGTTTTATTATTGTTGTTAGCCACCCCGAGTCTCTGGAGAGGGGCGGCATACAAATCCAATAAATCAATCAATCAGTCAACTCCCAGAATTCCCCAGCCCACCACAGGTCTTCAGATGGCCCTGGGACACTGCAACTATCACCAGTACAAATCAGTCCTAAACATTGTGTTTGAATTTTGATCGCAGGACCCCAGAGAAGCTACAGCAGATGCAAAAAGGGCTCATTCAGAGGTCACTTATTTTAGTGTTGTTGTGATTTTGGATAGTAACTAAACAAACTGTTATGTGGACGACGTCCTCTAAGTAAATAAATATGTCCTTACCTGGCAGGGGAGACACTATGATCCTGCTTCAAGTAACTACAAGCCACTCATTCAATTTTCACTTTCGATGGATCTATGAATGCAACCTGTGTGAATCTACATAAGTTGTATAGAATAGAATAGAATAGAATAGAATAGAATGGAATGGAATTTTTATTGGCCAAGTGTGATTGGACACACAAGGAATTTGTCTTGGTGCAGATGCTCTCAGCGTACATAAAATAAAATATACATTTGTCAAGAATCATATGGTACAACACTTAATGATTGTCATAGGGGTCAAATAAGCAATGAAGAAGCAATATTAATAAAAATCTTAGGATATAAGCAACAAGTTACAGTCATACAGTCAACATGGGAGG